>NW_026718853.1:0-55769 GCF_029784015.1 Lycium ferocissimum | reverse complement strand
CCATATTTTCTCGAGCCCCATGCATGATTTGTATTTTGAAAAATAAACATTTTGGTATTTTTGGATATGCACTTATTTTACGTATCGTTTCGATTATGACCCGCATTTGCTTTACGTATATTCTCGCTTGCATACTCGGACATATTCGTCTTGACCCCTTTTCTTTCGGGGGGCGTTTCATGCCCGCAGTCGTGCCGCACGTACGAGCTAGGGTGATCCGCCAGTTTAGGACACCTGATTCGTCGTCGGGAGTGCTCACTTTATTCGGAGCCCATATTTTGGTATATATTAGTTCGTTCGCATATGTATTTGTTTATTCGGGGTACGGCGGGGCCGTCCCCGTCATATGATTCTGTCCGTGCATTTAGAGGTGTTTGGACGTATATGTGGGTTATGCCTATTACGTAAAGTGTGTTGGTATGTTATATGTTACGCGATCCCATTCGCCATATGGCCTTGTCGGCTTGCATTTGTATATGTTTTGGGCCGTTGCGCCATTTGATAGCCTTCGTGACTTCGATATATATATATATATATATATATTGTGTTTGAGACAGGTTTGAGATAATTTGAGACGGTATGTCGATATATTGTATACGTATAAGCCATACGTGTGTGATTCGGATTAATGAATGTGTTTAGGTGCCCAGCTCGGGCACTAGTCACGGCCTACGGGACTGGGTCGTGACACCATGTCCAGTTGCCTTCCTAACCATGACCCATCATTCGAGGACGAATGATCCCAAGGGGGAGATATTATAACACCTCGTACATTTAAACTAAGCTGTGTTCATGATTCGGGGACTTACAAACCCGACGGGGAATGTTAGAATTAAATTCATTTCGGTTCGTTGAAGTTCGTAATTTACCCCCCGGTTATACGGATCGTATTTGTGGCCGTATAATGAAATAAAGACCGGGAGGGAAAAATCCCAATTTTTGGAATTTGCTAACTTAAATACGCCCAATTTATACAGACCGTACTTCGAAGTACGGGCCATACTTTTAGCTGTATAATATAAATACGAGTCGTAACTTGTGACCATAAAAATAATTACGGACCGTACTTCATGACCGCATAATTTCTGACGCAGTAAAGTATAAATACAGGACTTTAGCCTTTTATCTCATTTTTTTCACATTCCCAAGCCTTAGCGCGAAGGTTTTCTTCTCCCATCAATATGATACACCAAGGTAAGCCTATTCCAAGTGAATTCTAACATGTATCCATGATTTCTAAATAGAAAATCATTGTTCCTAACCCTAGGGTTTTCAAGAAAGCCCATCTCAAGGCTCAAGGCTCAAGGTTCAAGCTTTTGAAATTCTATTATAGGTTTTGGAGCGTTACAGATATGTAGGGTTTCTATCTACTTGTGGGAACATTATTGTTCTTCCCCACACCACTTTCTTCCATGATTATATGAAGTTTTACCTAAAACTAGAGTTTTATACATGTTCATGATAACCCTAAGTACATGTACCATGATATACCATGTTTGCTTTAATAATTTGTCATTGTGTTCTTAATAGTCCATTTTGGTTATTGAGAATCTATCTGTAATCCACGAAAACCCATACTTTGCATTCCATGGGTCCTTAAATGCAAGATAAGAACTTTTATGTTTATTTTCATGAACTTCCACATGTCTCCATGTTTTTATACAAGTTATATTATAAATTTATCTTCATGTAATACAATCACAAATCATGCTTACAATCATATTTATATAATTCATGGGCTACTAAGCCAATTATATCCATGTTCATGTTTTTGGAGTTGTACAGATTACCAAGAAGGTTTAATACCTGGAGCTACGTATGCCAGCGTAGCATAAGGATCTTTGTGCCCAGTTAGGACGATTCCTTCATGTTTACCCATTGCAGGTTATTAAATCCATTCAGGTAATGTTCATGTCTTGTACCCCAACAAGGTACAGGATGGCTTAGCTGATCGGACAGAGATCAGATGCCACGTGCTTACGTGGTGGTTACATGTCGGTTATACTAATGCTCTCCCACAGATATCTTTACAGACTTAAAATATTTTATTCATGTTATACATATTCATGTCAGATGATATTCATGTTCATGTTTAGCTTACAGATACAGTTTCAGTTCTGTTATTTCATGTGCCATGCTTATTTCATTTAGTTGCTTTACATACCAGTACAATTCGAATATACTGATGTCCTTTTTTATTTGCCTTGGGGCCTGAATTTCACAATGTATATTTACAGGACGACGGATCAGCTTGTTAGGACTGTGCACGTATCATCTATTGGTGAGCCCCGTCTCATTCGGGGTTTTATCTCTAGTTATATTTATTCGATTATGCGATTGGGTTTTACGGGAGGCCTTGTCCCGTAAACGCTTTTAGCGATCGGACTCATGTCAAAGGTTTCATAGACTAGAGTAGTCAATTATGTTATGTCAGATGTTCAAAGTCGTATAGCCAGTGTTGGTTCATTACTTATTATATTTTCAGACTAATTCTTCCTTCATGATATATTAATATTTTCAAACTCATGATTATGGGATGCCATGTTTACACAAGCCATGCATGTTTATATTATATTCTGCATCCACTCATGCCTCATGTTGATTTAGCAAGCCATGTGGTTCACTGGGTCTCATGCAGCAAGGCACCGAGTGTCGTGTTATGCCCAAGCCATGGTTCTTCAAATGCCTTGCGGCACTTTTCATCGAACTCAAACTTAGCCTCTTTTTCAAAAAGCTTGCACATAGGATTGGTGATCTTCGAGAAGTCCTTAATGAAACGCCGATAGAATCTGGCGTGTCCCAAGAAGCTACAAACACCTTTCATAGAGATGGGTGGAGAAAGCTTGGCAATAACATTAATCATGGCTTGATCAACCTCAATTCTCTTTTTCAGAGATTCTGTGACCAAGGACAATCCCTTCCTTCACCATGAAGTGGCATTTTTACCAATTGAGAACAAGGTTGGTGTCCTCACATCGCTTTAGCACTTGACCTAGATGGTAAAGACAATCATCAAATGAGTCACCAACCACAGAGAAATCATCCATGAAGGCCTCCAAGAAATCCTCAACCATAAAAGTAGTCGGAGCATTGCATAACCAGAATGGCATTCGGCTAAATGCAAAAGTCCCATAAGGACAAGTGAATGTGGTATTCTCTTAACCCTCTAAGGCAATATTGACCTGGTTGTAGTACGAATATCCATCCAAGAAACAATAATATGACTTTCTCACTAGCCGATCAAGCATTTGATTAATAAAAGGCATACGGAAATGGTCCTTGCACGTCGCGGTGTTGAGTTTCTGATAATTCATGCATACTCTTCACTTGGTACCCGTTCTTGTTTGAATATTCTCGTTCTTTGCATTTGGCACAATTGTGATGCCACCCTTCTTTGGAACACATTGCACCGGGCTAACCTATTTACTATCCGCATCAGGGTAAACAACTCCGACGTTCAACCACTTGATAATCTCCTTCTTGACCACCTGCGCCTAGGTTGGTTCAGTCTTCTCTGATAGTAAACACTTGGTGAACTATCTTCCTCAAGTTGAATTTTATACTCGCAAATTCCAAAGGAAATCCCCGAATATTTGCAATAGTTCATCCAATAGCTTGCCTGTATACTCGCAATATTTTAAGTAACCTTTTCGTCTGCCCATCCTTCAGCAATACAGACATAATAATGGGCAATGTATTATCTGAATTGAGAAACTCATACCCCAGATGTGATGGCAGCTGCTTGAGCTCAAACTTTGGCGGCTCAACAATAGATAGCTTGGCTGGAAGAGTAGTCTAATTCGCTAGATCAAGAGGCAACTTCTTGTTATATCTCGCATTTTGTACATTTGAATATTCCGAGGTAATGGCGGGAAGTTGAGGATAAGGTTATAAATTTTTTTTTTAGAATGTATAAGTTGCGTATACATCCTTTTTATTGGAATGGAGCATTAAGGGTAAATTTGGAATAAGGAAAATTAGGGGCCAAAAGTTGGAAAAGAATTTTCATGAAATAGCCATGAAAAGCCAAGTGGCCATGTAAAGTGGAGATGTGGGGCCCTTTTCCCCCTTGGTTGGCCAAATTTAATTAGCTAAGAATTATGAGGGGTACATGTGTTCATTTTAAATTTGTAAGGGCCAAACATATATATTATGGATGACCAAGTCAAATTATTCATCTTTCATGATGTGAAGAAATTTCTAGAAAATTGAAGAAAATTGGAGAAAAGAAAAGAAAAAAAAAGAGGGGGACCGGCCATGTGCATGGTCATGTGCATGTGCCTACATATATATGACTAAGTCATGAAAATGAGGACCAATTCACCATTTTACAACTCTAGAAATTCAAGAGAGATGGAAAAAAAAAGGGAGAGAGAGGGTCGGCTATGGGGGCTAGCCGAACACAGCCCCTAAACTTTGATGATGAAAAATTCTTTTCCCCTTGTTTCTATACTAATTGGAAGGCCCTCGTCGACGTGGAGTAGTTGTTGGAAGAAGAAAATCACTCGTTGTTGCAATGACCACTTCTAGCCGAGAAGAGGAGTTTAAGGGAAAAGGTAAGGATTCCATCTTCTCTCATGTGTTGTGGGTGATTGGTACATGTTATGGTATATGGAAATGAATGAAGTTCATGGAATTATGGTATATGATGTGTAGCCGTGTGTATGATATTATATAGGAGTGAAGAATTAATTTACTTAGCATGTTTGGATTGTTGTATTACGGATAGTTGAGCATGTTGTAATGTGAAGGAACGGATGAACTTCATGAATTTATGTATGTTGAAGCTTGGCCGTGTAGGGGCTGCCTTTGGTGGAACATGATGAACGAATTTGATGTAGTATGTGTTTGTTGTTTGTTGTGGATTATGTGATGAAAATGGAGGTTTGATGACGCAAATTGAAGTTGTAGCAACTTGTGGGCAGATTTAGAACATAATGTGATTTCAAGTGTAGTTGCTTGTATTTATGAAGATAATGTTGTTAACATGCGAATTGTTGGCATAGTTGATGAATTTGAAAGAAAGAAATGTATTGTGATGGTTCTTATGGTATTTGAAAGTTTCGGGAAAAGTAAGATATGGGTTGGGTTGTCTTGACCATTTTATGAATTGATTATTGATATTGTTATTATTATTGTTGGTTTGGTTGTTGTTGATTTGGCCGAGTTGAATTCTCGGGGATGTTGAAGTTATAGGGGGAAATCTTTTGCCGAAATTTTTTGTAGACAAAGTGTTAATTTGGAATTGGATTCTCAAGTGTTATGGCTAATGGTTGATACATAATGACATTATTGTAGATCGTGAGAATCCGAGACGTAAGTTCGGATTAGCTTAGGAAGCGGCTAAGGTATGTAAGGCTTACTCTTTCCTTCTTGGCATGTCTTAGACGTAACTAAGGTATGACATGACTTGTGCCTTGGGGGTAATTCCACTTTTACGTTCCGAGTATGTATATGATTCTTATTTGCCCCATAATGTGACACACCTCATATAGTTCTTAAGTTTTATGTATGCTTGGGTTCCAAAAATGCATAAAGGATTTTGTTCCTAAAAGATTTCATGTCTAAAAATGTCCGCAACTTTTGTAAAAAGAACCGGATTGCTTTGAAACATTCGTAGAAAGTTTTGTAACATATAATGACTTTGATTTTCATAGGCAGGCTCGGAGTGATTTGATATACGACTGTGGTCCCTCCGATACTTTGATATACTTATGATATTTGATATGTTTCCGAGTACCGTCCGAGCTATATTTGATATGACTATTGTCCGATTTTTAAATGACGATTTATTCAGATTACTTCATTGAGTCTCTGAAATAATTTATGTGCATTTGGTTTCTCACTACTCTGCTCGTGCCAGCCTCAATATGTCCTTCACTGCGTCCCGGGCCAGGGCATGTATTCGTGCAACTCCATTGCATTATTCACCGCGTCCCTCGCTATGGGGCGGGGCACGTTATATTTACCGCGTCCCTTGCTAGCGGGGCGGGAGCACGTTATGTGATATGATGATATGGGGGAGGTGGCCGGATGGCATATGCGATTCCTTTTTACCGCGTCCCTCCTTAGAGGGCCGGGGCACGTTACATGTACATGCATATGATTTTCTTTACTCTTTACATGATTTTACTTACCGCGTCCCTCCTTAGAGGGCCGGGGCACGTTACATGTACATGCATATGATTTTCTTTACTCTTTACATGATTTTACTTACCGCGTCCCTCCTTAGAGGGCCCGGGCACGTTATATGTACATATGATGATTTTATGACTTTACTCACCGCGTCCCTCATTAGAGGGCCGGGGCACGTTATATGTTTCTACGATGATTTTATGACATTGACATGCATGACATATGTTTTCAAAGAAGGGCAAGTCTTACGATTCTCTGTACTCTTTATACTTCGTATGATCCCGCTTATTACATTTCATGCTTTACGTACTCGATTACATATTCCGTACCGACCCCTTTTCTTCGGGGGTTTGCGTTCATGCCGCGGTACACCAATTGAGGCGAAGATATTAGTAGAGATGTTCCGGCGGGATTGGCGAGCTCCATTTTCTCCGGTCTTTGTCGAGTCGATTAGTATGTTATGGTATCATGTTCGTGTTAGAGACTTTGCAGACAGCGTCGTGGGTATAAGATGTCGGTTGTGTAAACGGCTATGTAAGCCGATGTAGTATTATGTGTTATGTTGCAAATCTTATACGATTAGAGATTTTAATTGTCTGAGAAAGATGAAAAGCAAGTTTATTTCCTGAAAGACTTTCATTATGTATTTATGTTACGAATAAGGCCCAGTATGATTATGAGTATTTACGATAGTCAGCGGGTTCGCTCGGCCCTAAATAAGGGTCGGGTGCCCATCACACCCTATCGGATTGAGGGTATGACAAATTGGTATCAGAGCAGTTCGTCCTAGGGGTTGTCTGCAAAGTCGTGTCCGGTAGAGTCCTGTTTATGGTGTGAAGCCGGCCACATTTATAAACGAGGCTACGGGGCATCTAGGATGGTTACTCTTTTTCACCTCTCTAGATCGTGCCATAGAGCCAAGTCATAGGAAATGAGATTTCTTACACTAACTTGTGATTGCAGCAGAAGGGTGGCATTGACAGAAGAAGGTGATTAACGATATTGGAAGCTACGAAGCACGCAGGTAAGCAGAGGTACGAAAGTTATATGTCGAGTAAGGTATTGACATACGATTGAAAGGTAAAATTGAAAAAAAATATTGGAAAGGAAAGTAAATAAGAAAGGGTAACATGTGCAGTTATGTTGAGTATATGAGGTAAGTTCATTACTCTCAGACTTTTATGAATGTTGAGAGCCCTGTGCGGCTATGATACGATACGATGTGATATAACGTATATGATGGCCCTGTGAGGCACTGTTGGTATTTCCTGTGTGCAGGTTTTGGGATAGTGAGAAATACAGAGGAAACTCTGCCAAAATTTTTCTAGAAGTAATACTAGAACGAGATGTAAGTTTGGAATATGTTTTGATGGAAGTCGACTGAGCCGTGAAGTATGGCTGCCCTTTAAGAATAAGTTAACTGCGAAATTTGTGATAATAGTAAATAGGAGGTCGATGAAGATATGGTAACAAGGAAATTTGGAACGGATTTGTGATACCAAAGAATGATCTAGAAAGGACTGGTAGGTTTGGATAGAGTGATATGTATTAAGGCATCGATTGGGTGGAAAGTAGGAGAAAAATATGATGGGATTATAGTTAAAGAAAGTGATGATACGAGTAAGACAGGGGTATGAAAAAAAAAAAAAAAAGAAGGGAATTGTGACGGATAGGAATGTATTAATAAGACAGCTGCCGGTATGTGTTGTGAGGGCATTTTGGGAATATGTTAAGATTCCGACTTACTCAATATTAGGTGCGGAAGGTCGTGCGGTGAGGTGGATGCGATCGTATCAGCTTTAAGGCACCCGATTTTATTAAAGTTTCAAGGTTAAGCGTGCTGGACTGAGAGCAATTTCAGGATGGGTGACCCCCCTGGGAAGTTTTCTAAGAGTTTTACAAATTTTGACGTAAGAAGCCAACGAGGAGGTAGAGTAATCTAAGGAAGATTAGAGTCTGCGGAGTGTGCAGAAACCTTAAGGAATCGCATAGGACGGGGCGGATCAGACCGGTAAAGAGAAAGGGAGCCAACAGAAGAAGGAGACAAGAAGAAAGCGAGACATCAGTGTAATAACAGGTTATGACGTGTGACGGAGGACACGAGTGCCATAAGAGACGGGACGGTGAAAGACCAATTATAGGAAGATAAGAAACAAGGTAGTATAAGATTTCTCGTGGGCAAAAATGGAAGCTAGACAAAAACGGGAGAAATGATAAAAGGATACCAAAGGAAGCACCCGAGATAAGCTGGGATAAGGATAATATTCCGAGAGAACCTTGGATACTTATCGTCGGGATAAGAATGCTGCCTAACTGAGATTGGAAATAAGGACATGGAACAGAGTATAAACGGATAATGGTATAGGTACACCCCTAAAGGGGGGAAGTGGGTGAGAGGAGTGCAAGGCTGAGATAGAAACAATCGACACGGTAATGTGTTTGATATGGATACCTGAGCTACGATGAGACCCTTTATCAAAATAAGCTAGTAAGACCGGAAAACCAGCAACAAGTGGATAAAAGTTAGGATGGTATTTAAAGCAGAGCGAGAAGTTTGCAGAGACTTTGAATGACAAGACGCTAGGAAGTGGATGTGTATGAGGAAAGGAATATGACAAGAAGACGGTATTGTACAACTTAAGGAATAGTAGAATGGATAGCGATGCTATGCTAGGGTAAAAGCCAAGATGTTGGCTATAAAGGTGTCCGCTAATACTATTGCAACTTGTCAGTATTAAGGAAAAAGGAGTCAGAGGACGAAAGGACTATGTCTAAGATTAAACGTACTTGGCATAAGTGGTGCAAGGACAGTGATGTTACTTGTAAGTATTAGTGTGCTAAGAATAGGACTAAGTAAGTATTTGATAAGAAGAGTAAAGACGTAGCGAGGACAATGCAGTTGCGATATTTCGGGTACAGTACAAAAAAAAATGTAACGACGGTATAAGCCAATTATTAAGTGGAATTAGTGCTGAGGACGGACGAAGCGTGGCTATGGTTGAACTAAGAATCTGTTTCGATACCGGAGGTAAGACAAGAGAAGGGAAAACAAGGTAGAGCGTAAGGATTAGCAAAGCGATGCTAGGGTATCTTTTGGGCTGATCTGGACACTTTCGCATATTCTTACAGAGACTGCGATATAATGAGTGACAGAAGGGTAAAGAGCGAAAAAAAATCTTCGAGCTAAGGGTACAAAAAGGGTGTCAGCAAAGGTATGACGGTTGGAGTCAAAAGGAACAGCGAGGAGTAGTTGGAAAAAATTTTGAGGGGAGGAGAGAACGCTGCTCTTATGAATGCAAATAAAAGGAATCCGCCGGATGTTAGTAGAAGGTTTAGGGACTACTAAGTAATTTAAATATGAGAGCATATGCGATGGAATCAGGTGGATCGACAGCGCGAAGCCATACTCAACTATAATAATACAAATCCTGCATCGGAAAGCTAACAAGGGATAAGGACTGACGAAAGGATAATCAAGACTACAATAATGGAGACAAGGATTTAAATAGAAGTGAGACACTAGCAAAATTCTGGTCAAATACATGAAGGTACGAGAAGTAGAAGAAGTGTATTGCAGGCAATAAAGGTAGTAAGTAAGAATGAGGAAGGAACATAACCGGTGAATGAGAATTGCATGCCGAGGTGATAAAGGAAACCCCCAAGGCCCTTAGAAGACCCCACGAGACTAGTTGAACATTCGAGGACGAATGTTCTAAAGGGGGGAAGGATGTTATATCTCGCATTTCGTACATTTGAATATTCCGAGGTAATGGCGGGAAGTTGAGGATAAGGTTATAATTTTTTTTTTAGAATGTATAAGTTGCGTATTCATCCTTTTTATTGGAATGGAGCATTAGGGGTAAATTTGGAATAAGGAAAATTAGGGGCCAAAAGTTGGAAAATAATTTTCATGAAATAGCCATGAAAAGCCAAGTGGCCATGTAAAGTGGAGATGTGGGGCCCTTTTCCCCCTTGGTTGGCCAAATTTAATTAGCTAATAATTATGAGGGGTACATGTGTTCATTTTACATTTGTAAGGGCCAAACATATATATTATGGATGACCAAGTCAAATTATTCATCTTTCATGATGTGAAGAAATTTCTAGAAAATTGGAGAAAAGAAAAGAAAAGAAAAAAAAAGAGGGGGACCGGCCATGTGCATGGTCATGTGCATGTGCCTATATCTATATGACTAAGTCATGAAAATGAGGACCAATTCACCATTTTACAACTCTAGAAATTCAAGAGAGATGGAAAAAAAAAGGAGAGAGAGGGGTCAATGGGCCAAGGGGCCGAACACGACCCTAAACTTTGATGATGAAAAATTCCTTTCTCCTTGTTTCTATACTAATTGGAAGGCCCTCGTCGACGTGGAGTAGTTGTTGGAACAAGAAAATCACTCGTTGTTACGATGACCACTTCTAGCCGAGAAGAGGAGTTGAAGGGAAAATGTAAGGATTCCATCTTCTTTCATGTGTTGTGGGTGATTGGTACATGTTATGGTATATGGAAATGAATGAAGTTCATGGAATTATGGTATATGATGTGTAGCCGTGTGTATGATATTATATAGGAGTGAAGAATTAATTTACTTAGGATGTTTGGTTGTTGTATTACGGATAGTTGAGCATGTTGTAATGTGAAGGAATGGATGAACTTCATGAATTTATGTATGTTGAAGCTTGGCCGTGTAAACGGGCTTTGGTGGAACATGATGAACTAATTTGATGTAGTATGTGTTTGTTGTTTGTTGTGGATTATGTGATGAAAATGGAGGTTTGATGACGCAAATTGAAGTTGTGAGTGTTTGTGGGCTGATTTAGAACATAATGTGATTTCAAGTGTAGTTTCTTGTATTTATGAAGATAATGTTGTTAACATGCGAATTGTTGGCATAGTTGATGAATTTGAAAGAAAGAAATGTATTGTGATGGTTCTTATGGTATTTGAAAGTTTCGGGAAAAGTAAGATATGGGTTGGGTTGTCTTGAACATTTTATGAATTGATTATTGATATTGTTATTATTATTGTTGGTTTGGTTGTTGTTGATTTGGCCGAGTTGAATTCTCGGGGATGTTGAAGTTATAGGGGAAATGCTGCCGAAATTTTTGTAGACAAAGTGTTAATTTGGAATTGGATTCTCAAGTGTTATGGCTAATGGTTGATACATAATGACATTATTGTAGATCGTGAGAAGCCGAGACGTAAGTTCGGATTAGCTTAGGAAGCGGCTAAGGTATGTAAGGCTTACTCTTTCCTTCTTGGCATGTCTTAGACGTAACTAAGGTATGACATGACTTGTGCCTTGGGGTAATTCCACTTTACGTTCCGAGTATGTATATGATTCTTATTTGCCCCATAATGTGACACACCTCATATAGTTCTTAAGTTTTATGTATGCTTGGGTTCCAAAAATGCATAAAGGATTTTGTTCCTAAAAGATTTCATGTCTAAAAATGTCCGCAACTTTTGTAAAAAGAACCGGATTGCTTTGAAACGTTCGTAGAAAGTTTTGTAACATATAATGACTTTGATTTTCATAGGCAGGCTCGGAGTGATTTGATATACGACTGTGGTCCCTCCGATACTTTGATATACTTATGATATTTGATATGTTTCCGAGTACCGTCCGAGCTATATTTGATATGACTATTGTCCGATTTTTAAATGACGATTTATTTATTACTTCATCGAGTCTCGAAATAATTTATGTGCATTTGGTTTCTCACTACTCGCTCGTGCCCCTCAATATGTCCTTCATCGCGTCCCGGCCAGTGGCACGTATTCGTGCAACTCCATTGCATTATTCACCGCGTCCCTCACTATGTGGCCGGGCACGTTATATTTACCGCGTCCCTTGCTAGCGGGGCGGGGCACATTATGTGATATGATGATACGGGGGAGGTGGCCAGACGGCATATGTCGATTCCCTTTACCGCGTCCCTCCTTAGGGCCGGGCACGTTACATGTACATGCATATGATTTTCTTTTACTTTACATGATTTTACTTACCGCGTCCCTCCTTAGAGGTCGGGCACGTTACATGTACATGCATATGATTTTCTTTCTTTACATGATTTTACTTACCGCGTCCCTCCTTCGAGGGCCGGGGCACGTTATATGTACATATGATGATTTTATGACTTTACTCACCGCGTCCCTCATTAGTAGGCCGGGCACGTTATATGTTTCTACGATGATTTTATGACATTGACATGCATGACATATGTTTTCAAAGGGCAAGTCTTACGATTCTCTGTACTCTTTACTTCTGTATGATCCCGTTTATTACATTTCATGCTTTACATACTTAGTACATATTCCGTACTGACCCCCTTTTCTTCGGGGGCTGCGTTCATGCCGCGCAGGTACACCCAGGTGAGCTGAAGATATTAGTAGAAGATGTTCCAGCGGGATTGGCGAGCTCCATTTTCTCCGGAGTGATGTCGAGTCAGATTAGTATGTTATGGTATCATGTTCTGTGTTAGAGACTTTGCAGACAGCGTCGTGGGTATAAGATGTCGGTTGTGTAAACGGCTATGTAAGCCGATGTATTATTATGTGTTATATTGCAAATCTTATACGATTAGAGATTTTAATTGTCTGAGAAAGATGAAAAGCAAGTTTATTTCCTGAAAGACTTTCATTATGTATTTATGTTACGAATAAGGCCCAATATGATTATGAGTATTTACGATAGTCAGCGGGTTAGCTCGGCCCCAAATAAGGGTCGGGTGCCCATCACACCCTATCGGATTGAGGGTGTGACACTTCTTCAGTTGATAAGAATAGTACTTCAATACTTCAAATGAATTCACTGTCTCTACATAGCTCTCCATGTCATCAGCATCAAAATTCACCAAGATAGCCGCTAAGGTTTCCCCAAGGCACCTTTCCTCCATCTTGAATTCAATGGCCTCATCTACCATATCTATTGTGTCAATCACCGAAATGCTTTCACATCTCTGACTCCATGAGAGACCTTCTGGTAACAAGGAAGGTTCTTCCTATTATGATTGGAATATCTTTATCTACTGTATAATCAAGAATTGCAAAATTCACCGGGAGAAAAAATTCACTAACTCTAACAAGAACATCATCAACAACCCCAATCATGTTGGTACTTCATACCCCTGTCTCAATCCTGTTGTTACTCTATTTTGCTAATAAACTTGTCGTATCTTACTTGTGCTTATCCATCCAATTAATACTCCCGTATCACACTCTATTAGAGTTACCCTTTTCTCTTTCCATGTCATGTTTTAATACTACCAGTCTCCCTAATTTACTCTAGTATATCTCTTTATCATATCAATGTTGATCTCATAATTACCGTTACTATCAACTCAACAACATTTAACTCATCTCTTGTAGTTGTCAACGATACTCCTAACTTAATCCCGGCCTTTCCAACGTTTTTTACCCAACACCTTTTCCCCCGTTAGGATATATTACAAGCGTACATCCTATCTCCTTTAAATTCTAGGAAAATTTCGCAGTTTTCTCTATATTTCTTACTATCCAAAACTCGCACGTTGTGCCTAATACCAACAACACCTCACAAAACAGCTAGTGTGTATGTTCGCAACATATCTCACCACACAGGCCCCAATGTCAAGTAAAATACAAGGATGTCGAAACTTTCCTCATATATCACACCTCGAGATGTACTTGATCCTTTAGCGATCTGCCGTGTTATGCCTTTCTATTTACTTTCCCTTCCATCCTTCAGCTTTGCATTTCAATCATACCTCAATATTCTTACCTTACCCAACATTCATCCTTTCGTGTCGTTGTTTACCTTTGTACTGAGTCATGCAATTTGTTTAGTTCACAACTTTTAACTGAACTTATCATCAAAAGATGCATTTAATCAGTTCCTCTGTTGTACGAGCACTGACTTACCTCTATGACAATCAATTCATTATCATATATATATATATATATATATATATATATATATATATATATATATATATATATATATATATATATATATATATATATATATATATATTGATAAGATAGCCTCAACGAAGTGACTTACCTCTCGTAACTTTCAATATCATCCATCACTTTCTTCTCGTCGATACCGTTCTTCCGCCGAAATCAAGGGTTAGTATAAGGAACCTCATTTCCTATGACTTGGCTCTATCGCACGATATTAGATACGAAAGAAGAGTAACCATCCTAAATGCCCTGTAGCCTCCTATTTATAGATGTGGCGCGCAACACACCATAAACAAGACTCTACTAGACACGGCTCGTAGACACTTCCGAGGACTGAACTGCTCTGATATCACTTTTGTCACGACCGACTGTGGCCATGATGCACCGGGCTAACCACCGAGCACCGCTCATACCATTACCCATCGTACTCATCAAGCGTTCATTCATTAATCTTATACTCAAGTTATAGGAAAAACCATTTCTTTTCACTTCGAAACATAATTACCTTTATTTACATAAGCCCTTCTTCGGCTATCAAAATAATGTACATACAATAAGGACATCGTGAGACCATACTACCCACACACACGCGCATCTACGAGCCTCTACTAGAGTACTAGACATATGGACGGGACAGGACCCCGTCATGCCCAAAACATATATATACACAAAAGGATAAATCAATGGCACCTCCGAAACAATGGGGTGCCCTCAAAGTCTGCTAGAAGCTCCTATGAATCTGGGTCGCCTCCCTATCTACCTGTGGGCATGAACACAGTGTTCAAAGAAAACGGATGTCAATACAAGCAATGTACTGAGTATGTAAGGCGTGGATAATAACATGATAAGAGCATGAGGAATAGCATAAGATAAAAGAACCGTTCATTTCTCATAATACTTTTTAAACGTTCGTCATACGTACTTACCCCTTTATTCTCCTAGAGATACACTTGTTACATCCACCTGCTTACATATGCAATAACTTACAATGCAGTACATCCATGTACTCGGCCACATAGGCTCGGTATCACCCGTACTCGGCCCTCCCCGGTCTTGATAGTATCCGACCTCGGCCCTTCCGAGACTCGATGCTATCCGTACTCAGCCCTTTCGGGACTCGATGCTATCCGTACTCGGCCCTTCCGGGACTCGATGCTATCCGTACTGCCCTTCCGGACTCGATGCTATCCGTACTCGCCCTTCCGAGACTCGATGCTATCCGTACCGAGCAAAGAGTGCTATGCATACATACATACATATACATAAAAATACATAAATGAAATCAACATCATCCTTAGCATTATCATACATCTATCATTAAAGCATACATTAGAACATTTAAGGCAACTATGGCGATGTCGGGGTGAGATGAGGTCGTGAACCCTTGATTACATTATGTAGTAATCATAATCATCATATCTCACCTTGAAGGGACTAACGTTTTAAGGTGAGTGTACACAAGAAAAAGCATCAATGGAACCATACTTAGAATCATTAACTTCATGGGCATCATATCTCACTTTCTTGATTCTTTAGACTTAAACTCATCATCATCCATTATCATACTCGTGTCTTATCTCTTTTCTTTATCTTATACATATGTAGCTCCATAGTCATAGACTCATAATTTTCGTTATTGGAAATCGGAAAGATTCATGCCATAGGAGGCATGCCCTAGAAAGAAAGGACTAGCATCATGAGATGGGTCTAGCAACAATGAATAATATCAAAGAATCATATGAAGGTCATTAGCTTCATAATAATATCATATCATGAGCTTTAGGGTCTCTAGACTTGGGCTCATCATCATATTCATAACATATCTCTTAACTTTATCTCATGAGAGCTCTTTATAACGTAGACTCATCATTTCTGGTATATACATATATGTAGAGAAGTCATAGAAAGATAGGAAGATTCATACCATAGAGTCATGCCTTAGAAAGAAAGGACTAGCCTTACATACCTTTTTGTTTAGCTATTCTATCACTTGATCGTTCTCCTTCAATGCTCGCGTTTCTACCTTCAAGAGAGTTTGTATTAACATTAGCTAATCGATTATATGAACGTGCTTACTAAAGCTAGGAAAAATTGTGCAGCATTTCCTTTGTTTATACCACTTTCCTCATATCACATATCGACTCCCAAACATCCATAAAAACATTCACAATATTATAGGCAACAATCATCATTCATCTACATTATTCACATTTCACAATTTCACTTCAATTCCTCCATAATCATGGTCATAGTTCACTATTACTTTCTCTCACATATAATGCTTATCCCATATTCTAAATGTCATTCATAACATACTTACAATCACAACATATCAATATTCATGAGTCATTCCAAACTACTATTCACAATCTCATTATTCTCATCTTTGTGACCCATTTTCTATCTCCTTCCATCATCTAAGTCTTTCAACCTCTCATTACCCTAAACAACATGGAAAGATCATAAAACTTACCTTAGATAGTGTAGGAATAATCCTTGAGTGGAAATACTTCTCTTGCATCAAAACCCTAGTTCACTTCCATTGGAATTCCTTGGCTTGGATGAACTTCAATGTGTTTCATACACTTGATTTTTGTTGGTTTGATGAAGTTGATCATCAATTTCTCTTGAATTCTTATATGGGAAGTGTGGAGAGTGTTCTAGAGAGTTCTTGAGGTGAGGAGAGGAAAATGAGAAGATGGGAAATGAAAATAATGAACTTGGGTCCCTTATTTAAAACTCAAAATGTTGTCCCGACACATTTATACGGACACACATACGGTCCGTACAATTTATACGGTCCGTATGTGTGACCGTATAATGGTTCCAAAGGGAGGCTCTTCTCTGGATAGGTTATACGGCCATACATACAGCCAGTATCTTTTATACGGTCCGTATAGTGGACCGTACAATCCACAATTTTCCGAATCTCGTTTTCGTCGACTCGTTTGACACCCAATCCTTATGGAACCTTCTTAACACTTTTTTAACACCTCATTACAATCTAAGGGATGTTATAGCTCATCTCCAAAATATCATTAAGTTCTTATTAATTCGTTACTCATAAATCCTTTCCGATACATAACATATGCCTTGCCTTTCTTGGCAAACTTTCTCCTATTACCTCGAATGCCTTCGAAATCTCAATTAGGATCATCAAATGCTATTTCTTACTTATCGAAACATCCTATACTTCGTGCCCTTCGTTAGTCTACTCACAAAGGCATGAACAAAAAAATTTCCAAGGTGTAACAAATATTAACCTGGTTGTAGCCCGAATATCCATCTACGAAACAATAATATGACTTTCTCACTAGCCAATCAAGCATTTGATTAATAAAAGGCATAGGGAAATGGTCTTTGCACGTCGCGGTGCTGAGTTTCTGATAACTCATGCATACTCTTCACTTGGTAACCGTTCTTGTTTGAATATGCTCGTTCTTTGCATTTGGCACAATTGTGATGCCACCCTTCTTTGGAACATATTGCACCGGGCTAACGTATTTACTATCCACATCAGGGTAAACAACTCTGACGTTCAACCACTTGATAATCTCCTTCTTGACCACCTCTTGCCGAGTTTGGTTGAGTTTTCTCTGATATTAAATACTTGGTGAACTATCTTCCTCAAGTTGAATTTTATACTCACAAATTCCAAAGGAAATCCCCGAATATTTGCAATAGTTCATCTAATAGCTTGCCTGTATACTCGCAATATTTTAAGTAACCTTTTAGTCCGCCCCGCCCATCCTTCAAAGAATACGTCACGTACACAATAATGGGCAATGTATTATCTGAACCGAGAAACTCATACCTCAGATGTGATGGGAGCTGCTTGAGCTCAAACTTTGGCGGCTCAACAATAGATGGCTTAGCTAGAAGAGTAGTCTGATTCGCTAGATCAAGAGGCAACTTCTTCGGTTGATAAGAATAGTACTTCAATACTTCAAATGAATTCACTGTCTCTACATAGCCCTCCATGTCATCAGCATCAAAATTCACCAAGATAGCCACTAAGGTTTCCCCAAGGCACCCTTCCTCCATCTTGAATTCAACGGCCTCATCTACCATATCTATTATGTCAATCACCGAAATGCTTTCATATCTCTGACTCCATGAGAGACCTTTTGGTAACAAGGAAGGTTCGTCCTATTATGATTGGAATATCTTTATCTACTGTACAATCAAGAATCGCAAAATTCACCGGAGAAAAAATTCACTAACTCGAACAAGAACATCATCAACAACCTCAACTGCCTCTTTATCGATCTATCAGTCATCTGCAACCGCATGCTAGTTGGTGTAGACATTCCTAAACCCTATTGCTTTGCGATAGAAAGCGGCATTACGTTAATGCTATCCCCATTATCACAAAGAGCACGACCAAAATCATGATGACTAATAGTGCAAGGAATAGTAAAGGCCCCTGGATCCTCTTTCTTCTGAACTTTGGTTGTGGAGATGACAAAGCTAATACGGTGAGTGACACTCACTGTGTCATGTTTGATTGGCCATTTCTTAGTCAATAAGTCTTTCAAATATTTATTAAAACTTGACATATCTTGGAAAGCATCAAGGAATGGAATGTTCATAGACAGCTGCTTGAGTTGATCATAAAATTTCTGGCACTTGGCATCCTAAGTCTTCTTCACTAACCTTTGAGAAAAGGAAGGTGAAGATTTGAACAATTGAGTTAAGGGCCTGAGTGCCCCATTCCTTTCCTTTTCCCTTGTCATTTCTCAAATCTTAAGCCTTTGGAATCTCCGGAACACGATCAACTTCAACCACACAAGGAGTTTCATCTTGCACTTCCTTAACCACACTTGGCACCTCAAGTTGTGCCTCTGCATCTTCTTCTTCTATAGGCTCCTTCTCAACTGCTTTCACACCCACACCTTGAAGTAGTTTCCCACGTCGAGTAGTTATAGCATGGCACTTGGCTATTGGATTGCCACCACCACCCATTGGATTTAGCACTGTATCACTCGGGAGTGTTCCCCTTTATGGGGGATATTTCTCTCTCGAAATATCTCTCATATGTGACTCAATCTTTTGGATGGAAGTAGTGTGAGAGCCCACAAATTTGATCAACCCCTATAAGGTATTATTAGACTTTTCTTGGTTGGCTAACACCCTCTCGAGTATGCTCTCCCGCTAGAACTCCCTTGATCATTTGATTTACCCTTTGGCGGAACATAGGGATTGGAGCTCCTATTCCCAAAGTTGTTATTGTTGTTGTAGTTCCCTTGGTTCAAACCAGTATAATCATTTTGGCCATATTAATTTCCTTGCCCATGTTGCTGAGGTTTCCACTAATTCTGATTCTGATATCCAGACCCTTGATAATTCTGCCTTTGATAATCCCCCGAAGAGTTGTTAACATAATTGGCAGCTTCATATTGCATAGGTGGTCCCTCTTGATATGGAAACTCTGGAGCTTAATACACCCCTTTTGGCAAAGTCTGTACATCTTCAACTACATTCCCTTTCTTTGTCTCCTTTTCATCAAACCTCTTGGTCAGCATAGTAATATTGGTCGCAAGTTGAGCCAGAGTTTGGTCCCTCTCTTGGTTTTCTTTCACAATGTTGTTGATTAACGGAGCCCCATATGCTATACCATCAGTGCCACCCTAGTGCCATGCTTGATTACGTGTAGTCAATTTGTCAAGCAATTGAGTGATTCGAGCATAAGTCTTGCCCATGAACACCCACCGGCGGCAATATTAGCCACGGTTTGTGTCATAAGATCTAACCCTGTGTAGAACTTCTCCATGAATATGTTCTCTAGAAAACCATGATTCAGAGACCGCATCAAGTATTGCTTGAACCTCTCCCAAGCTTTATAAAATTATTCCACTGGAAGTTGCTTCAACTCAAAAAATCTATCTCTGAGTTCGGCTTTCTTTTTGGAGGAAACCACTTCTTGAGAAAGACATTCACCAGCTCACCCCAAGTATGAATAGAATTGTGGGGCAACTTCTCAAACCAATTTCTTGCTTCGCCGGCTAAAGAGTATTTGATAACTCTCAACCAGATTGCATCAGGAGTAATAGCATTCTGGTTATGTGTTTGGACACACCAATGAAATTCTTCAATTGTTGATGAGGGTCATTGTCAGCAGAGTTACGAAAATACCTTTCAAGCTTGAGCGGTTGATAGATAGAACTATCAATCTTAAAACTTGTGGGACCGACCCTGGGTGGAACAATAGCAGATGCATTTTCCACCTCTTGCATGAAATTCGCGGACACATGCTCCTCGTCAGCAACTTCTTGTGGCTGGGGTGCAACATTTGCAACCCTACCACCATTCGTTCCACATCCTCCTTCTCTTACAGCCATAATCACCTGGTTCACAACAAAAGCAAATAAAGTGTGATGAAATAGAAAAAAAATTGAAGCAAAGCACACACTATTTAGTAATTTCAAACCGTATTCTCCGGCAACGGCGCCAAAATTTGATACGCTCAAATTACACCTAACAAATGGCGTAAAGTGGACGTTGTCAAATATAGTAACCCAACTAGGTTGGGGTCGAATCCCACAGGGAATAGAGTGTGAAAGGTTGCTATAGTAGTGTGATGCTTAAGTTTCAGTCTAGTTTCATATTCCGGTAAGTGTGTAACAAGATTTTATGTTTCTACTAGTTATTTTGATTTGTTTGTAATTAATTGGATTAAGAAACCAAGGTTGTTTCCCCCTTTAGATGAGATGTAACGTTATAGGTGTTAATATGATATACTTCTAATGGATTGTTGTATGGTATGCACTTAATCTCTAAATGACTTCCTAATATTTCCCAATAATTAGAAAGTATTTCCTCTTTATAATCTTCCCAAATACAAAAGAGTGGAAATTAAGAACGATTAAATTGTGCCAAGTAAACTCCTCTTATTCCTAAGTGAGTTTATTAAGTGAGGGTTAACGCCCCGAGTTCTTGTTACTAATTTCTACCAAACCCTAACTCACCTTCCCAAGCAAAATAAGGTTTTATGGCTTAAGTTAGTGTTTGCAACCATCAACCAACTTGAATGAATAAGAAATAAGTAAAAACCAACAACCCATTATACGTATTCAATAGTAAACATCCATTCACATCACACCCATCATTGGGTCCACAACCTTAGTAGGAAAATTAGCTACTCATAGTATTTAATGTAAAACAAAGCATTGAAAGAGTCATTAAGCTTACAATATGAATAATGAAGATGAAAAGATGGAATCTTGTCCTCAAAAGCTTCAACAATAATGAGTATTCAATGCTATGGAATAAAGGAATAAAAACTTACAATAGATGACCCACAAAACCTTAAACAAGCTATTTATGAAGGTCCAAAAATGCGGAAATACATTTGAAAAAACATCCCCCAGCGAAACCAAGTACGAACCGTACAAAATAAGTATGGTCCGTATCTTTTTATTCGGTTGATCAACTTCGGAATTAGGTCTTCTTTTACGTTCGATTGTCTAGCTCGTACTTAGGAAGTATTCTTCGTACATTGCTTTTTACTTTTTTCTCTCAGTCGACTTCAACTATCTCGCCTTCAATGTATGGTGTGAAGTACAACCCTTAAAACATTATACGGTCCATACAATCCGTCGTATCAAGAATTCTCAATTATTGGGCATTCTGTTTCTTGCATCCAGGTACAGTTGGGATGTACGGCCTATACATAATATGTACGGCTGCCCCTGGCGGAACCAAGTACGGACTGTACAAAATAAATACGGTGCGTATCTTTTTATATGGTTGATAAACTCAAGAATTACGTCTTCTCTTATGCCCGATTGTACGGTTTGTACTTAGGAAGTATGGTTTGTACCTTGCTTTGTATTTTCTTCTTTCAGTTGACTTCAACTATCTCATCGTCAATATACAGTGTGAAGTACGACTCATAAAACATTATACGGTCCGTACAATCCACCGTATAAAGCATTCTCAATTATTGGGTATTCTGTTTCTTGCATCCAGGTACGGTTGGGATGCACGTCCTCATACATAATATGTACGATCTGTACTTCTCTTTTTTTTTCTGCACTTTTGGTGCAATTTTCTTGTTTTTACCTTTTGGTCATCAATTACCTGAAACACAACAAAAACACATCAAAATGACACAAACTCACTTAAAAACAAGTAAAACTTATCGTCAAAAAGCATTAAATGTGTCGTAATTCTACGGTACATCACATACCAGTAAATGCTCCAGTCTAACGAACTAGTTTAGTTCTCTGACGAAGAACACCCAAAACCTAGCTTGAATCACGTGAGAAGGATTACCTTGGAAATCTTTTGTTTTTATATAGGAATCATGTTAAGAATTATGTATTTAGTGCTAAGATTGATTAAGAATCGAAGAGATCTTCTTACCTTAATATGGGAGGTTAAGAGGAGAGAAAAATTATCCTTCAAGGGTTTTCTACAAAGTTAGAATGTCTGATAAATGAAATTTTGAGTTAAGTGTTAAATTTATAGGACGGGACTTCTGGACTGCCTAGCTCGCTGAGCGAGCTCCAAACCGCGGTGTGACCTCGCTATGTGCTTCGCTCAGCAAGCTCAATAGCGAGGTCTTACCTCGCTTTGTGGTTAGCGCAGCGAGTTCACGGGTCCAAAATGTACTTAGAAAAATTTCTAGAATTTTCTCCTTTTGGTCACTACACCTTGCTGAGCAAGGTCTATGGCATGACCCATGCCCCTGTCTTACTTTGAGCTTAGCTCAGTGAGCTCCTAGGTCCATTTTCACACTTAGCCAAAATTTCACATTTTTTGACTTTTGCATGGCTTTCCTCGCTGGGCAAGGTCCATTGTGAGCCTTGGCTGTCACACCCTTAATCCGATAGGGTGTGATGGGCACCCGACCCTTACCTAGGGCCGAGCGAACCGCTGACTCTCGTAACACTCAAATCGTACTGGACCCGTAGATCATAACATAAATACATCATGAAAGGTTTGCGGAAATCAAATATACTTTTCATCCTTTTTCAAATCAAACGAAGTCTATAATCGTATAAAATCTGAAAAATAATGCGTAACAATGCATCGGCTTATGGAGCCGCTCACAAACTGACATACTATACACATGACTTTGTCTGCAAAGTCTCTAACATGGAACATGATACCATAACAACAATACGCTGACTCGGCAAAGACTCCGGAGAAAGTGGAGCTCCCCAATCCCGCTGGAATATCTTCTACTAATATCTTCAACTCATCCGGGTGTACCGCGCGGTACGAAACGCAGCCCCCGAAGAAAGCGGGCCGCACGAATATGTAATTGAGTATGTAAAGCATGAAATACAGTAAGCGGGATCATACTGAAGTAAAGGGTACAGAAAATCGTAAGACTTGCCTTTGGAAACATATACCATGCATGGCAATGTCATAAAATCATCGTAAAAACATATAGCGTGTCCCGGCCCTCTAACGAGGGACTCGGTGAGTAAAATCATGATATACATATATAAAGTGTACATATAACGTGCCCCGGCCCTCTAATGAGGGACGCGGTAAATAAAATCATATCATCATCATGCATGCATACAAATATATATATATATATATACCGTACCCGGCCCTCTAGTGAGGGACTCGGTGAATAGCGTGTCCCGGCCCCGCTAGCAAGGGACTCGGTATGCCATCCTGGCCGCCATCCCCATCACATCATCATATATATATATATAGCGTGTCCCGGCCCTCTAGTGAGGGACTCGGTGAATAATGCAGTGGAATGTGCACGAATGCGTGTCCTGGCCCGGGACTCAGCGAAAGACATATTGAGCTTGGTACGAGCAGAGTAGTGAGAAACCATATGCACATAAATCCTTTTCAGAGACTCAATGAAGTAAGCTGAACGAATCCTCGTTTGAAAATCAGGACAAAAGTTATATCAAATGTCTTTCGGACACTACTCGGAAACATAACAAACAAAATTTTAGAAATCATAGCAACGTATCGGAATCATAAGTATACGAATCATCATTTCAGACTCAATAGCTAAGTATATAATCATACTCGGGGGTCGGAAAAATAGTCATATTAAGCTCTTTCAAAAATAGGTCGTTAGAACCAAACGTAGAAAGTCACGGGACCCACGGGCGAGCGTCAACCCAATCCGGGCCCGACTATGAAAGTTACGAACCTTATTCACTTTAGGACTTTCCACGAACATATCGGAGCAATCCGAGCCCTTCCGTGAAAGTTACGACCGTTCGTAGTTACGGAATCATTTAAGAACAAAACTCTTTTGAAAACAAAACTTTTATGCAACTTTTGAAACTTAGTCATACCAAAAACATAAGAACCATAATTCGACTACGTTAAGAACACGAATATCAAGAAACAAATAAGAATCATAAACATGCTCGGATTGCAAGAATAGAGTTACCTCGAAACTCGTGTCATAACTTACTTTCAACTAAGACATGCCAAAGAAAGAAAGGTTGAGCTTTACATACCTTAGCTGCTTCCTAAGCTAATCCAAACTTGAGTCTCGACTTCTCACGATCTACAATAATATAATTAGGCATTAACCATTAGTCATAAACACTTAAGAATCCACTTCCAAGCCATCACTTATTTACAAATTTGGACAAAGATCTCCCCTATAAATCCAACATCCCCGAGAATACAACTCGGCTAAATCAACAACAACCATACCAACAATCATGGTACCAACATCAATAATCGATTCGAAACACATTCTAGCATTAACAAATCTTTTCTACATAATTCGTCAACATTCCATTTATCTTCCATTCAACTACATACATTCAAACTAACATCAATGATCATACGTTCAAATGTTAATCCGAGACCACTCAAACACGATTTAAGAACATTCCAAGAAATCCATACAATATTCTAAACAACCCAAATAATAGGCCATTCCACCCGAAATCTTCCAATTACATTAGGAACATCAATAACACATTTTCTTCTTCCAAATTTATAAAATATATCAACAATCCACACGTCTACAACATTATTTCCATAAGTTCAAGAAAGCATATTAGAATCACATTAGCTTCCAAACGGCCCACACGATTACAACTTCAATCTTGAACCATTAAACCTTCATTTTACAACATAAAATCCACAACAACATCAACTAGAATACTAAATAACATTAATTCATTTTTCCTACACCATGCACACTTACACGGCCAAACTTCCACAACACAACTTCATGGCTTCATTCATTTATACATATCACAACATGCACAAACATCCATAAAACATGTAAAAGAAGATTAAACCTCACCTCTTTTGCTCACAACCTTTTCTCTCACTCGGCCAAGCTTGTGGATTGCAAGAACGGGTGGTTTCCTTGCTCCAACGACTACTCCACGTTGTAGAGGACCTTCCAATTAGTAGAGAGACAAGGAGAAAATAATTTTTCATGATCAAAGCTTAGGGGCCATGTTCGGCTAGCCCCTCTTGGCCGACTGCCCTCCCCTTTTTTTTCACCAATCTTCTTGAGTTTTCTTAAGGTAAGGATGATGAATTGTGCCTTGTGTTGTCATCACACACACATATTTATATATATATATATATATATATAGGCACATGGCCGGTCATGTGCCCTCTTTTTTTTTTCTTTTTCTCCAATTTTCTAGAAATTTCTTAAATCACAAAAGACGAATTATGGTCTTGCTTTGTCATCCATTATATATATATATATATATATATATATATATATATATATATATATATAATAAACACAAATATGAGGTGAACACATATACATTTCATGGCTTAAAACAATTGGCCAAGTCATGGGTGGGACCCCACATGGACCCCACCTTGGCCACTTTTGGCCTTTTCATGAAATAATTTTTCCAACTTTAGCCTCTTATTTTCCTTATTCCAAATTTTCCCTTAAATGCTCCATACCAATAAAAAGATGAATATGCAACTTATGCATTCTAAAAAAAAATTATAACCTTGTCTCTAACCTTCCGCCATTAACCCGGAATATCCAAATGTACAAAATGCGAGGTATAACATCCTTCCCCCCTTTAGAACATTCGTCCTCGAATGTTCAACTAGTCCTGCGGGGTCTCATAAGCACCTCGGGAAGGTTCCTTTTATAGTTATCATATGCAGTCCATTCATCAATCCGCGCAACCCATTTAGGAATTTAGATTGCTTATTCTTCACCTCTTCTTCAGCTTCCCAAGTCGTCCCCTTGCCATTAGGTCATTACCTTACTCGTATCCAGCGCACCCTTCATGTATCATCCCTTCAGTGCCCTCTTGGCTATCCTTTCTGTATTTGTTGCTCTTAGTCGTACACTGCAATGACTGCCTGTGGTTTATCAGTTCGGGTCTCCGTTCCTTTGCACCATTGTTACTATCCCTCAAATCTTGTCGTACAACTTCCCAAGCATAGGGCCATGAAAATTCTTATTCCCTTATGATTATCTTGCAACACAAATATTCGTACCTCCGATTTCCTTATATTAGCGGTCCTTTCGTCAGTCCTTATTCCTTGTTAGCCCCCGATGCGGACTTTTTATTCCCATTTATGGGGGCAGCATTTTCTCTTCCCTTCAAAAAAAAAAAATTCCAACTATTCCTTGTTGTTCCTTTTTACTCCAACTGTCACTGTCCTTCCAAGTGTCTTCTCGGGTTCATTATCTTTGCTGACACCCTTTTTGTACCTTTAGCTCGAAGATCTTTCTCGCTCTTTACTCTCCCGTCACACATTATGTTGCAATCTCTGCAAGCATACGCGAAGGCATTCAGATTAGCCCAAGAAATACCTCAGCGTCGCTTTACTAATCCTTATGTTCTACCTTATCTTCCCTTCTCTTGTCTTACCCCCGGTATCGAGACAAATCCTTAGTTCAGCCACAGCCATGCCCCGTCCGTTCTTAGCGCTAATTCTACTTAGTAATTGGCTTAAACTTATTGTTACATCTTTCAGTAATGTACCCGAAATACCACAACCGCATTATCCTTGCTAAGTATTTACTCTTCTTATCAAACACTTACTTAGTCTCATCCTAGCATACCAATACTTACCGGTGGCATCACTATCTTTGTGCAACTTATATAAAGTACGTTCAACCTTAGACGTGGTCCTTCCGTCCCCTGGCTCATCCTACTCTACATATCTTATTCATACCAAAACTCGCTCGTCCTATTTTGTCATATTATTTTTCTTCATGCACGCCCACTTTCTAGCGTCGTGTCATTCGAAGTCTCTGCAAAAACTTCTCACACCATCTTAAATATCATCCTGACTTTTATCCGCTTATGGCTAGTTTTTCGATCTTACTAGCTTATTTCAACAAAGGGTCTCATCTGTAGCTCAGGCATCCATATCAAGCACATTACCGTGTCAATTGGTTTTATCTCATCCTTACATCTCTCTCACCCGCTTCCCCCCTTTAGAGGTGTACTTATACCATTATTCGTTTATATATTACCCCATGTCTTTTTTTTTCCAATCTCAATTAGGCAATATTCCTACTCCGACAATAGGTATCCAAAGTTCTCTCGGAGTATTATCTTTATCCCAACCTATCTCGGGCGCTTCCTTTGGTATCCCTTTATCATTTCTTCCGTTTATGCCTATCTCTTATTCTACACACGAGCAATCTTATGCTACCTCTGTGTCATTCAGAACATACTACTCCTACATAATCCTTCTCTCACTTTCAGAATGTATTCTGTTCACCCACGTTTATCTGTATCATACCCGTCATCTT
The DNA here is from genome assembly GCF_029784015.1 of Lycium ferocissimum. Taxonomy (NCBI): domain Eukaryota; kingdom Viridiplantae; phylum Streptophyta; class Magnoliopsida; order Solanales; family Solanaceae; genus Lycium; species Lycium ferocissimum. The sequence continues at coordinate 27,972 of NW_026718853.1, read as the reverse complement.
CTAGTACTCATTTTACCTTGTTTCTCATCTTCCTATAACTTGGCCTTTCATAGTCCCGTCACTTATGGCACTTGTGTCCCCAGTTACACACATCACAACCTACTACTACCCTATTATCTCGCTTCCTTCTTATTTCCTTCTTTCCGTTAACTTCTTCTCTTCACCGACCTGGTCCGCCCCGTCCTACGCGATCCCTTAAGGTTTCTGCCCACTCCGCAGACTCTAATCTTCCTTAGGTTAATTTAGCTTCTCATTTTCCTCTTACGTCTGAATTTGTGAGATTTTTCAGAAAACTTCCCAGTGGGGTCACCCATCCTAAAATTTCTCTCACTCCAGCAAGCTTAACTTTGAAACTTTCGTGAAATACGACGCTTTAACGCCCGTATGATTGCGTCCACCTCACCGCATGACCTTCATCACCTAATCTGGGGTAAATTGAGATCTTAACATATCCCAAAACGCCTCCACAACACGTCTCATCAGCTGTCTTGTCAATGCATTCCTATCCGTCACAGTTCTTTTTCCTTCATACCCCTGTCTTACTCGTATCATTACTTCCCGTGACTATAATCTCATCATATTTTTCTCCTTCTCATCGACTTAGTCGATGCCTTAGTATATCACTCTATCCAAACCTATCAGACCTACCAGCCCCTTTCCAAATCATCTCTTAATATCACTAATCTGTTTAAAATTCCTTATTACCATATCCCTATCGGCCTCCTATTTACTATGATCACCAATTCCACAATTAACTTATTCCTAAAGGGAAGCCGTACTCAAGGCTCCATTAATTCCCATCATTACGGTTGACACGATCGTTCCAAAACATGTTCCAAACTTACATCCCATTCTTATATTATTTCTAGAAAAATTTTGGCAGAGTTTCCTCTGTATTCCGTACTATCCCCAAACCTCGCACGCAGAAATACCAAAGAATGCCTCACAGGGCCAACACATATACATAGATATATCATATCATTTCACAGCCACACAAGGCTCCCAATATCAATGACAGTATGAAAATGATTAACTTATCTCGTACATCCAACTTAAATTGCACCTGTTACACTTTCCTCTTTGCTTTCCCTTTCAGTTTTCAATTTTACATTTCAATCGTACGTCAATACCGTACTCGACATATATCTTTTGTACCTTTACTTACCTGCGTGCTTTATAGCTTCCAATATCATCGGTCACCTTCTTCGATCGATGTCGTTATTCTGCCGAAATCGAAAGTTAGTATAAGAAATCCCATTTCCTATGACTTGGCTCTATGGCACGATCTAAGAGGTGAAAGAAGAGTAACCACCCTAGATGCCCCGTAGCCTCCTGTTTATAAATGTGGCCGGCTTCACACCATAAACAGGACTCAGGACACGACTTTGCAGACAACCCCTAGGACGAACTGCTCTGATACCAATTTGTCACACCCTTAATCCGATAGGGTGTGATGGGCACCCGACCCTTACCTAGGGCCGAGCGAACCCGCTGACTCTCGTAACACTCAAATCATACTGGACCCGTAGATCATAACATAAATACATCATGAAAGGTTTGCGGAAATCAAATATACTTTTCATCCTTTTTCAAATAAAACTAAGTCTATAATCGTATAAAATCTGCAAAATAATGCGTAACAATACATCGGCTTATGGAGCCGCTCACAAACTGACATACTATACACATGACTCTGTCTGCAAAGTCTCTAACATGGAACATGATACCATAACAACAGTACGCTGACTCGGCGGCACTCCGGAGAAAGTGGAGCTCGCCAATCCCACTGGAACATCTTCTATTAATATCTTCAGCTCATCTGGGTGTACCTGCGCGGCATGAAACGCAGCCCCTAAGAAAGGGGGTCAGTACGGAATATGTACTGAGTATGTAAAGCATGAAATACAGTAAGCGGGATCATACTGAAGTAAAGGGTACATAAAATCGTAAGACGTGCCTTTGGAAACATATACCATGCATGTCAATGTCATAAAATCATCGTAAAAACATATAGCGTGTCCTGGCCCTCTAACGAGGGACACGGTGAATAAAATCATGATATCCATATATAAAGTGTACATATAACGTGCCCGGCCCTCTAATGAGGGACGCGGTAAATAAAATCATATCATCATCATGCATGCATACATATATATATATATATATATATATATATATATATATATATACCGTACCCGGCCCTCTAGTGAGGGACTCGGTGAATAGCGTGTCCCGGCCCCGCGAGCAAGGGACTCGGTATGCCATCCTGGCCGCCATCCCCATCACATCATATATATATATATATAGCGTGTCCCGGCCCTCTAGTGAGGGACTCGGTGAATAATGCAGTGGAATGTGCACGAATGCGTGTCCTGGCCCGGGACTCAGTGAAAGACATATTGAGCTTGGCACGAGCAGAGTAGTGAGAAACCATATGCACATAAATCCTTTTCAGAGACTCAATGAAGTAAGCTGAACGAATCGTCATTTGAAAATCAGGACAAAAGTTATATCAAATGTCTTTCGGACACTACTCGGAAACATAACAAACAAAATTTTAGAAATCATAGCAACGTATCGGAATCATAAGTATACGAATCATCATTTCGTACTCAATAGCTAAGTATATAATCGTACTCGGGGTCGGAAAAATAGTCATATTAAGTTCTTTCAAAAATAGGTCGTTAGAACCAAACGTAGAAAGTCACGGGACCCAACGGGCGAGCGTCCAACCCAATCCGGCCCACCTATGAAAGTTACGAACCTTATTCACTTTAGGACTTTCCACGAACATATCGGAGCAATCCGATCCCTTCCGTGAAAGTTACGACCGTTCGTAGTTACGGAATCATTTAAGAACAAAACTCTTTTGAAAACAAAACTTTTATGCAACTTTTGAAACTTAGTCATACCAAAAACATAAGAACCATAATTCGACTACGTTAAGAACACGAATATCAAGAAACAAATAAGAATCATAAACATGCTCGGATTGCAAGAATAGAGTTACCTCGAAACTCGTGTCATAACTTACTCTCAACTAAGACATGCCAAAGAAAGCAAGGTTGAGCTTTACATACCTTAGCTGCTTCCTAAGCTAATCCAAACTTGAGTTTCGACTTCTCACGATCTACAATAATATCATTAGGCATTAACCATTAGTCATAAACACTTAAGAATCCACTTCCAAGCCATCACTTATTTACAGAAATTTGGACAGCATCTCCCCTATAAATCCAACATCCCCGAGAATTCAACTCGGCCAAATCAATCAACAACCATACCAACAATCATGGTACCAACATCAATAATCGATTCGAAACACATTCTAGCATTAACAAATCTTTTCTACATAACTCGTCAACATTCCATTTATCTTCCATTCAACTACATACATTCAAACTAACATCAATGATCATACGTTCAAATGTTAATCCGAGACCATTCAAACACGATTTAAGAACATTCCAAGCAATCCATACAATATTCTAAACAACCCAAATAATAGGCCATTCCACCCGATATCTTCCAATTACATTAGGAACATCAATAACACATTTTCTTCTTCCAAATTCATACAATATATCAACAATCCACAAGTCTACAACATTATTTCATAAATTCAAGAAAGCATATTAGAATCACATTAGCTTCCAAACGGCCCACACGATTACAACTTCAATCTTGAACCATTAAACCTTCATTTTACAACATAAAATCCACAACAACATCAACTAGAATACTAAATAACATTAATTCATTTTTCCTACACCATGCACACTTACACGGCCAAACTTCCACAACACAACTTCATGGCTTCATTCATTTCTACATATCACAACATGCACAAACACCTATAAAACATGTAAAGAAGATTAAACCTCACCTCCTTTGCTCAACTTTTTCCACTCGGCTAGGTTGTGGATTGCACAAACGAATGCCTTACTTACTCCAACGACTACTCCACGTTGTAGAGGACCTTCCAATTAGTAGAGAGACAAGGAGAAGATAATTTTTCATGATCAAAGCTTAGGGGCCATGTTCGCCGTGCCCCTCTGGCCGATCGCCCTCCCTTTTTTTTTTTTCACCAATCTTCTTGAGTTTTCTTAAGGTAAGGATGATGAATTGTGCCTTGTGTTGTCATCACATATATATATATATATATATATATATATATATATATATATATATATAATTATCGGCACATGACCGGTCATGTGCCCTCTTTTTTTTCTCTTTTTTTTTTCTTTTTCTCCAATTTTCTAGAAATTTCTTAAGTCACAAAAGATGAATTTGTGGTCTTGCTTTGTCATCCATTATATATATATATATATATATATATATATATATATATATATATATATAACTCCCACAAATATGAGGTGAACACATATACATTTCATGGCATAAGGTAATTGAACCAAGTCATGGGTGGGACCCCACATGGACCCCACGGCCACATGGCCACTTATGGCCTTTTCATGAAATAATTTTTGCAACTCCTAGCCTCTTATTTTCCTTATTCCAAATTTGTCCTTTAATGCTCCATACCAATAAAAAGATGAATATGCAACTTATGCATTCTAAAAAAAAATTATAACCTTGTCTCTAACCTTCCGCCATTAACCCAGAATATCCAAATGTACAAAATGCGAGGTATAACATTGGCCTCGCTTTGGGACTCGCTTAGTGAGTTCCTACGTGACTCTGAAAACACTTAGACAAATTTTTCTCTTCTGATTCCATAGTTCTATAATTTAGTTCGGAACTGTTATATCCCGTATTTCGCACATCGGGATAACCTAAGTCAACCTTGACAAGTTAAGGACAAGACTATCCCAAGAGACTTTTGTTTGTCTTAAAGGCTTAAGTTGTGTATGATTTTGTTGGTATGGAAAGGTTAAGAAAACACTTGGAGGCAAAATTCCATTTTTAGTAAGTGTGCTATTTTTGGAAAGTTGGAAAAAAAAATATGTGACCATGTGTTATATCCCGTATTTTGAGCAACGGGACAACTTGTGTGAATTGTGAGGAGTTAGGGACAAGGCTATCCCGAGAGACTTTCGTTTGTTTTAAAGGCTTAAGTTGTGTATGGTTTCAATGTCTTGAAAATGCTAAAGAAACACTTGGAGGAATTTTCCATTTTTAGTAAGTAGGCTATTTTGGGAAAGTTGAAAATTCAAAAAAAAAAATGGAAAAATGGAGCAAGGTGGCCGGCCACTTGGAAGTGGGCCATGGCCACATGGACTTAAGTTGTGGAATTATAAAAGATGACTAAGTCATCTTCTACACTTAACAATTCTAGAGAAATCAAGAACAAAAAAACCTTGGAGACAAAAAATAGGGGGTTTCGGCCATAGGAGGAGAAAAACAAGACCAAATTTCATCCATCAAAAAAATAAATTCTTCAAGCAAACTTGCTAATTCAAGGGTGCTAAGTAACGTGGAGTTGTTGTTTCGGACAATAGTTCCCTCGTTTTCTCTAACGACCAACTTTGGTCAAGTTAAGAAGTTGAAGAAGAAAGGTGAGTTTAATCTTGTTTTCTTGTGTTATAGATGGTTTATATGTGTTGTTGTATGCTAAAATGTAAGAAATTCATGTTAGGAGGAAAGTTGAAGTTGGCCGTGCATGGTAGGTTTGGCCATGTGTATGTGTGTTGATGTATAAGTCATGCATTAATGTTAGTTAGCATGTTTTAATTGTTGTGGTGTGAAGAAAAGAATGGAAATCATCCCTAAGTGTGGAAATGGTGTTGGCCGAATGGCCTTCTTTTGTGTAATCTAGAATGAATGAATTGTCATTAGTATATTCATTATCGTCGTTATGGATTTTATAAGGAGAAATGCAAGTTTGATGACTTAGAATAATGTTATGTTGGTCATGGGACGACTTGGGAATTTATGTGGATTTTATGTACTTTTTGCATTTATGAATATTGCATTGTTAGTGTGTGGATTAATGATGTAAATTATGAATTTGGAAGAAAAGAGTGTAGTTGATGTTGTCCTCGGGTTTAGGGGCAATTTCGGGTACAATGGAACAATGTTTGGATTGTTGGAAAAATTGTATGAATTGCTTAAAGTGTTATTGCATATGATTTGAATGGGTTCGGATTAGTAGTTGAACGCATGAGCGTTAATGTCAATTTGGTCGCATGAAGTTAGTTGACTATATTGGAATACCCTAAGTATATAGCAACATGTGTTTAGCGTTAGAATATGTTGGGATTGAATATTAATGTTGGAACGTATTGTGAATCGACTATTAATGTTGTGGTTTGGTTTCTTGTTGGGTTGTTGTTGAAATTAGCCGAGTTGGAATCTCGAGGTTGGTGCATTTACAGGGGAAATGCTGCCGAAATTTCTGTAGAATCTAATGTTCGTTTGGAATTGAATGCCTAAATATGTATGGCTAATGTTGATGTGCCTTGCGTTATGTAGATCTTGGAGTTGCCGAGGGTTGAGGCTTGATTTGTCATACGATCGGAAGAGGTATGTAAGGCGTCGTTTTCTTTCCTTTGGCATGTCCTAGTGCTATTAGGCTATGACCCGCGTCTCGGGTTATTCCGTTCTTAAATCCGAGCTTAGATACGTACTTGTTTGATCCTAAAGATTTATTCTTTAATGTGTTCAATGTAAGGTTCTTAAGCTTTCAAATAAATGAGTTTTCAAAAGACTTATGAAAATTTTGACTACAAAGAGGTCCCGAACTTCAAACGTCCGTAACTTTTGCATACGAGCTCGGAACGCCCCAAAACATAATATGTAAGTTCATAAGGCATAACTCTCCCCTAACCCTCGTAGTCGGGCTCGGATGGGGGTCGGCAGCCGTCCGTGGGGCCCGCGGCCTTTCTATGCTACCTTTATGGATTTTCGGAAAAGTTAATATTATCTTCACTATGACTGCCACATATGGATTTCTTATTTACTTAATGAACGTTGATTATGATTTTGATGCATATGGTTACTCACGACTCCGCTCGTGCTTACGGTTATTGCCTCGTTCACCGGATCCCGGGCCGGTTATATGTCGTGCGCGTTGTGATACATTCCGGTGTGATGCTGTGTTACGGTTCGCCGAGCTCCTCGCTATAGAGCCGGGTCCCGTTTATTTGTGGTGTTATGCTGTGTATGGTGTTATGGTTGGATAAGATGTGTTACGGGGATATGTCGGGTTACGGAGATATGAAACTTTCTGGTGTGATGCTGTGGTATGGCGCCATCGACAGGCGGGCGACCATCGTTCTAAGAGCCTTTGCATGATTTTAATTTTTGACAAATATTTTGATATTTTGTAAATCATATTTACTTTACGTGATTTGTTATTATGTTTACGTAATCTCGCTTTACATACTCGGTACCTATTTCGTGCCGACCCCCTTTCTCATTTTGCGTTTCATGCCCGCAGTACCGACGCCGCCCGAGGATCCACCTGCCTAGGCCATCTATTCCGCTTTCTGGGAGTGCTCCTTCTTCCGGAGCTTATATATATTTTGGTATATATTTTCGTCTGATGCATATGTATATTATTATTCAGGGGTACGACGGGGCCCTGTCCCGTCATATGATTTCGTTATTCGATTGTAGAGGCCGTGGATATGTACGTGGGTTATGGCTATGTGCGTACGTATATGTATGTGTGATATGTTCGGGCGGCTCACCCGCCAGCGGCCCTTGCCGGCTCGCCTATATATGTGTATATGGATATGTTGGCCCTATGTGGCCTTTGTTGGTATTTTACGCGTGCGTGTGTAATTTTGGTTAGTAAGAAAAACAGGAAACTTCGCCCAAATTTTTTTTTTTAAATATCTGAGTTACTATTTTTGGGATTTTGGTACGAACGGGTGCCCAGGTCGGGCGCTAGTCACGGCCTACGGGGTTGGGTCGTGACACCATGTGGCCGGCCACCTTGGGGGTGGGCCATGGCCACATGGATGGTGAATGTGTAATATTTAAAAGATGACTTGGTCATCTTGTTCAACAACTTTCATTCTAGAAAAATCTAGAAAAAACTTGGGAGAGAAAAAAAAGAGCTATTCGGCCAAGCTCTTGGAAATTCAAGATCAATTTTAAGCCATCAAAAAAATAAATTCTTCAAGCAAACTTGCTAATTCAAGGGTGCTCAGTAACGTGGAGTTGTTGTTTCAAGCGTTAGATTGCTCGTTTTCTCTATCTCCCAACTTTAGGCAAGAGAAGTTGAAGAAGAAAGGTGAGTTCTAATCTTGTTTTATGTGTTATGAGTGGTTCATATGTGTTGTAGTATGCTAAAATGGAAGAAATTCATGATAGAAATCAAGTTAGAGTTGAAGTCGTGTAGGTGGTGTTTGGCCGTGCCTATGTATGTGGTGTTGGAAGTAATGGATTAATTCTATTTAGCATGTTTTGATTGTTGTAGAGTGAAGAAAAGAATGAAAATCATCTTTGTGTGTGGGAATGGGGTTGGCCGTATGGTCCCCTTTTGTGTAGTTGTGATGAACAAATCGTCGTTAGTATTATCGTTGTCGTCGTTATGGATTGTATGAGGAAAAATGCAAGTTTAATGACTCAAAATAATGTTATGTTAGTTATGGGATGATTTGGAAGTTTATGCAAATTTTGTGTGATTTTTTGTATTTATGAGAATTGCATTGTTAATGTGTGGATTATTAGTGTAATTCATGAATTTGGAAGGAAAGAATGTAGATCATGTTGTTTTCGGGTTTGGAGACAAATTCGGGTGAGTTGGAGCCTTATTTGGGTTGGTTGGAAAATTGTATGAATTGTTTAAAACGTTCTTGAATATTGTTTGAATGGTTTTGGATTAGTAATCGAATGTATAAACGCGGATATTAGATTGAACGTAAGTAGTTGAAGTGACTATATTATGAGTGTTGTTGAATGTTGTTGGAATATTATGAATGTTGATGAAGTCATGTAGAAAGAACTATTAATGTTGGAATGCATTGTGAATTGATTATTGATATTGTAGTTTGGTTGTTGGTTTGGTTGTTGTTGAAATTAGCCGAGTTGAAATCTCGGGGTTGGTATATTTATAGGGGAAATGCTGCCGAAATTTCTGTAGAATTTAATGTTTGATTGGAATTGAATGCCTAAAGGCTTATGGTTAATGTTTGGTATATTGGCGTTATGTAGATCTTGGAGCGACCGAGGGTTGAGGCTTGACTTAGCTTGCGAGCGGACGAGGTATGTAAGGCGTAACATTTCTTTTCTTTGGCATGTCTTAGTGCTAATTAGGCTATGACCCGAACCTCGGGGTAATTCCACTCTTAGGATCCGAGCTTAGATATGTATCTTACTCATTCTTAAAAACTTACTCTCTTATGTAACCAACTAAGGTTCTTATGTTCTCAAAAGATTACATTTCAAAGGTCTTATAAAGAATTGTGTTGCTAAAAGGTTCCGAACTTCAAACGCACGTAACTTTTGCATATGAGCTCGGATCACCCCGAAACATAATAGGTAACTTCATAAGACATAACATTCCCCTAACTCTTGGAGTCGGGCTCGGATGGTGTCGGCACCCGTCCGTGGGGCCCGCGGCTTTTCCATGATTATCCTTAATGACCGTTAAGAAAGATTGAGTACTATTTTCACCTTGACTTCCGAGTATCGATTCCCTACTTATTTGATAAGTTTTGGATTATGATTTTGACGCATTCTAAATGAAGACTGTTATGCATATGACCTCAATATGTAATTATGATTTCTAAGTCCGGTTTGATAAGTTCCGAGAGACGTCCGAAACGTATTTGAGATAACTATGGTTCCGATTTTCAAATAATGGTTCGCTTAACTTATTTCATCGAGTCTTTGAAAGGATTTATGTGCATATGGTTTCTCACTACTCTGCTCGTGCGAGCTGTTGCTATTTCTTTCACGCGTCCGGGCCGGGGCATGTATTCGTGCAATTCCACCGCATTGTTCACCGCGTCCCTCACTAGAGGGCCGGGGCATATATATATATATATATATATATATATATATATATATATATATATATATATATATATATATATATATGATGATGACGGGGAGGTGCCGGGATGGCATATGATGATTCCATTCACCGCGTCCCTCACTAGAGGGCCGGGGCACGTTACATGTACGTATATATGATGATTTACTTACCGCGTCCCTCATTAGAGGGCCGGGGCATGTTATGTACGCATATGTTCATGATGATTTCTTTATTTATGTTACTCAGTCCATTAATGATTTTGATAAGCATGATTTACGTTCGAGGTAAGCTTTATGAGTTTCGGTTACTATACTACTTTCCTGTCCTCTTATTTCCGTATGATTCAGTTTATTATGTTTAATGCTTTACATACTCAGTACATATTCCGTACTGACCCCCTTTCTTCGGGGGCTGCGTTTCATGCCGCGCAGGTGCAGATACTCGTTTGGGTGAGCCGCCAGCTTAGGATCCCTACTCAGCTATTTTGGAGAGCTCCCTTGTCCGGAGCCCAGATTTTGGTACAGACTCTTTTGTTATATATGTATATATTTATTCAGGGTACGGCGGGGCCCTGTCCCGTCATATAGTTCGTTATTACTTGTTAGAGGCACGTAGACATAAACGTGGGTTGTGGGTAGCATCGTACGGTCGTGTTTATGTTCGTATATATATATATATATATATATATATATGTATATATGTGTGCGCGGTGTCGTGCCTTTACGTACGTATAAGTTCTTTTTGTTGCTATGATCTGATTACGATTAATAGGTGGGTACGAGTGCCCAGCTCGGGCACTAGTCACGGCCTACGGGGCTGGGTCGTGACAAAAGTGGTATCAGAGCGGTTAGTCCTCGGAATGTCTACGGTAGCCGTGTCTAGTAGAGTCTATTTATCGGTGTGTTGTGCACCACATCTATAAATAGGAGGCTACGGGACATTTAGGATGTTGTCTTTCCTTCGATCTTAGATCGTGCGATAGAGCGGTATTATCGGGATGACTCCTCCCTAACGAACGTATGTTTTCGACGATGCCTCCGAGAAAGGCGACGGCTGCCCGGAAGGGCAAGTCTCTTGCCGCGGCAGAGAGAGACCGGTCGGGCCCGAGAGAGTTGCCGGGGCCCATGCTCGGCCGAGCCGGAGGTTGTGCCCCGGTCGGCCGGTTCGCCACCCCATCACCTTCGTAGGGGCACGGAGCAGCCGGCGGCCGCCGGACGGGGAGGCGGCTCCACCGCCCGCCCCGAGGTTCGAGTGCCCGAGCCTCCGGCTCCTCGGCCGGGGCGGAGGACGGGCTATGAGGGACGCCTTCCGGTTGCTTACCGACGTTGGTAGCGGGGCGGGTTCGGAGGCACGGAACGGGGGGTGATCACTGCGGATAGACGTGACGGTGAGAGGGCCGTTATTTCTTGACTTGTAATCCGCCGCAGTTCTTCGGGTCAAAGCCCGAGGAGGACCCTCGTGGAGTTCATCGTAGAGATGCGGCATACGCCGCGGCTTATCGGGCCTCGAGACCGAGTCGAAGAGTTGGCGTCGTATCGGCCGCACGACATAGCGACCAATTGGTATGAGTCATGGGAGCTGTCCAGAGGTGAGGGTGCTCCCCCAGCCGTGTGGGATGAGTTTGTGGAGGCCTTTCTGGCCATTTTCTACCCCCAGAGACGAGGCGAGCCAGGGTCCACCGGTTCTTACGTCTGAGGCAGGCCGGCAGGAGTGTCCGGGAGTATAGCCTCGAGTTTGATTCCCCGGCCGGATACGCGCCCCATATTGTGGGCGATATGGCCGACCGGTACACGGTATGTGATGGGGCGGACGAGGTTACTTGATCGATAGTTGTGGCGGTGGCTTCCAAGCGGGGTGGATATTGCCCGGCGGTGCATATGCCCGGGGCATGGAGGAGCGACATCGAGAGCGCCGGCCGATAGAGACTACGATGAGGGGCCGGCCCAAGAGGGCTAGATCGGCGGGTACTTCGGAGACTCTCGAGGGGCGGCCTCGGCCCGGCGTACTGGGTATTCGTCCCAGCCAGCACAGAGTGCACCCCCACGGTTCCCGGGCAGGAGGTTTGATAGTGCAGGGTATTCGGGAGCCGGTCCGAGTTCCAGAGCTTCGGGGTCACAGTTGAGTAGGGGTGTGAGCCAGACGAGGCCATCTATGCCTCAGTGCCCTCAGTGTGGCCGGCGCCATCTGGGGAATGCGTCGCGCCACGGGTGCTTGTTTTAGTTGCGGCCGTTACGGCCATGTTATGAGGGATGCCGTATAGGGGTGGTTCGGGTGATGCGGTCCGGCCCTACTAGGGTCGGTTCTTGCCGGTTCGTCCTCCTCGGCGGCTATGCGCCCTGCGGGCGGGGTACACGGCGCCGGCGGGCCGTGGTAGAGGTCGCGGCGGAGCCTCCGGTCTTAGCGGTCCATCGAACCGCCTATATGCGTTGGCCGCATGACGGGGATCGGGAGGCGTTACCGGATGCGGCTACGGGTACATGAATCTTTACTAGAATTTATATTCTTATGTGTGCATATTTATTGTCTGATTGTTGCCTATCAACGGTAGACGGAAATCCGAGGGTTGATAATCAAGTATTTATAAATAACGGTAATTAAGGCGTGTTCATTGTTATTACGGACCCGGGAATCTAGGATGGAAAGCAGTAATATCCGTAGGTGACAGTGAATAGGTAAAATCGAGAGAGAGGGTAAAACGGTAATTGTGTCACGAAAGCGTCCGGCAACTGTCAAGAACTTTATTTTACTCCAAATTATGTGACGAAGGTCACTCGTGGTGAGGAGAACGCGATTATGCTAGCGTTAGAGCATCGTATTCCATCGGAGTTCTGAGGTTAAGTGTGCTGGAGTAAGGGCAATTTCATGATGGGTGACCCCCTGGGAAGTTTCTGAAAGTTTTACAACTTCAGTCATAAGAAGCAAATGGGAAGCTAGAGTGGTCTAAAGGGACTGAGAATATACTGTGCAGGTGGAAATCTTAAGAGGTCTCGTAGGCCGGAGCGGACTAGATCGGGTAAAGAAAAAGAAGGTGTATCACGGCACTAGAGTTAGAGTCAGTTTGAGAGGTGTTTGGAGAGATTTTTGTGAGTGAGATGTTGGCAATTATATATGTGTACGGTAAGCGTGTGATACCCTGTGCAGGGTTATATTAGCGGATACACGTATTTCGGCAACCAATATGACGGTGTATGGAAGGCATTAATCGGACAGGACAACAAAGTTCAAGCGAAAAATAGTAATAAGTGGCATGAATACCATAAGGCAATTTGATATCGTTTTTGCTATAGGGTAGACTTGGAAAGAGGAAGGAAGTGAAAGCGAATAGATAAATAGTGAGGGGAAATCGGAGTGTTGAAACAAAAGTACCTAGAGAGCGAGAATGAAAATGTAGGCGTAAGGCGAATATAATCGGTGATAATATGAGTACACCCCTAAAGGGGGAAGCGGATGCGACGCAAGTGCAAGATAAAGACAATTAATGCCACGACGCGATTGATACGGATGCCCAACTATAATGGTAAGGGTCCTTATCGAGACAAGTTAGTAAGACCCAAACCGAAAAAAAAAAGGGAGGATAGCAAATGAGATGGTGCTGAGAGTTAGAGGAGAATAAAAAAAAAGTGTGAAAAGATAAGGAAAAATCGACAAGAATTAAGATAGAATAGGTTGATGATGAATATCCTATGAGTGGTAAGGGAGGAAATAGAAAGCCTTCCATAGTAGAAGGAAAAATGAACCCGGGAAAGATAAGTAATATCTATTTGATCGTTCGGGACTAAAGGTTGACTAAGGTTGAATCTACTCTACACAAGTTATATACGAGAGTAGTTAATGGGAAAGGTTGGGATTCGGTAGTAACAATTCGGTGAAAATAGTCTGGGTGCTTTAAGGAAAGGTGTAAAGATGATTTGAACTGGGTTACCGAGGTAGAATTTGCACCAAGGACAAATAGGATATAGTTATGGTGGGACCAAAGATCTGTTCCGATACCGGTCATAAGGGAAGGAAGACGTAGACAAGTGAGACAGACATAGGGGTTAATGAAGCTGTGCTAAGGCACTTCGGATCAAATTGAGCACCTTCGCCGATTTCTTTTGTAAAGATTGCGACGTAATGTGTGACCGGGAAGTTAAGAGCAAGGCCTGAGCAAAGGGGACAATAGAAGGGTTGAATTAAAGATAAAGACATAACCCGAGGTAATGTGATTAGAGTATTACAAGTTGAGCATAAGATGGTTCGAGCAAATGATCGGAATAAGTTGGCTACCAAAAGCGGGCGAATTTGTGTATTCCATGAAAGGCGTAATAAGCTTCGGCAAGGAGGAGAAGTCTAACCCAAGATATTCCTTGGACCTTGTTGTGTTGTTGTTGTAGGGCCGGGGTGTTATTAAAGAGGCGCTTGATGTTAAGATAAAGGCATGACACTCGAGAAGGTATGAGAGGAGGAGGTAAAGGAGAAACACCATCGGTAAATAAGATTGTATACTATGGCAATGAAGGAAACCCCCGAGATCCATATCCGACTTTACAAGACTAGTTGAACATTCGAGGACGAATGTTCTAAAGGGGGGAAGGATGTTATATCCCGTATTTCGCACGTCGGGATAACCTAAGTCAACCTTGACAAGTTAAGGATAAGACTATCCCGAGAGACTTTTGTTTGTCTTAAAGGCTTAACTTGTGTATGATTTTGTTGGTATGGAAAGGTTAAGAAAACACTTGAGGCAAAATTCCATTTTTAGTAAGTGTGCTATTTTTGGAAAGTTGAAAATTCAAAAAAAAAAAAAGAAAAAAAAATGTGATACTATGTGGCCATGTGCCACCTTGGGGGTGGGCCATGGCCACATGGATGGTGAATGTGTAATATTTAAAAGATGACTTAGTCATCTTGTTCAACAATTTTCATTCTAGAAAAATCAAGAAAAAACTTGGAGAGAGAAAAAAGAGGCCATATTCCAAGCTCTAAGGAAATTCAAGATCAATTTTAAGCCATCAAAAAAATAAATTCTTCAAGCAAACTTGCTAATTCAAGGGTGCTCAGTAACGTGGAGTTGTTGTTTCAAGCGTTAGATTACTCGTTTTCTCTATCTCCCACTTTTGACAAGTTGAGAAGTTGAAGAAGAAAGGTGAGTTCTAATCTTATTTTATGTGTTATGAGTGGTTCATATGTGTTGTAGTATGCTAAAATGGAAGAAATTCATGATAGAAATCAAGTTGGAGTTGAAGTCGTGTAGGTGGTGTTTGGCCGTGCATATGTATGTGGTGTTGGAAGTAATGGATTAATTATTTAGCATGTTTTGATTGTTGTAGAGTGAAGAAAATAATGAAAATCATCTTTGTGTGTGGGTATGGGGTTGGCCGTATGGTCCCCTTTTTGTGTAGTTGTGATGAATAAATCGTCGTTAGTATTATCGTTGTCGTCGTTATGGATTGTATGAGGAAAAATGCAAGTTTAATGACTCAAAATAATGTTATGTTAGTTATGGAATGATTTGGAAGTTTATGCAAATTTTATGTAATTTTTGTATTTATGAGAATTGCATTGTTAATGTGTGGATTATTAGTGTAATTCATGAATTTGGAAGGAAAGAATGTAGATCATGTTGTTTTCGGGTTTGGAGACAATTCGGGTGAGTTGGAGCCTTATTTGGGTTGGTTGGAAAATTGTATGAATTGTTTAAAACGTTCTTGAATATTGTTTGAATGGTTTTGGATTAGTAATCGAATGTATAAACGCGGATATTAGATTGAACGTAAGTAGTTGAAGTGACTATATTATGAGTGTTGAATGTTGTTGGAATATTATGAATGTTGTTGAAGTCATGTAGAAGAACTATTAATGTTGGAATGTATTGTGAATTGATTATTGATATTGTAGGTTGGTTGTTGGTTTGGTTGTTGTTGAAATTAGCCGAGTTGAAATCTCGGGGTTGGTATATTTATAGGGGAAATGTTTGCCAAAATTTCGTAGAATTTAATGTTCGATTGGAATTGAATGCCTAAAGGCTTATGGCTAATGTTTGGCATATTGGCGTTATGTAGATCTTGGAGCATTCCGAGTTGAGGCTTGACTTAGCTTGCGAGCGGACAAGGTATGTAAGGCGTAACTTTCTCTTCTTTGGCATGTCTTAGTGCTAATAGGCTATGACCCGAGCCTCGGGGTAATTCCACTTAGGATCCGAGCTTAGATATGTATCTTACTCATTCTTAAAACTTACTCTTTAATGTAATCCAAACTAAGGTTCTTATGTTTCAAATGATTGAATTTCAAAAGTCTTATAAAGAATTTTGCTACTAAAAAGGTTCCGAACTTCAAACGCTCGTAACTTTTGCATATGAGCTCGGATCGCCCCGAAACCTAATAGGTAACTTCATAAGACATAACATTCCCTAACTTTCGTAGTCGGGCTCGGATGGGGTTGGCACCCGTCCGTGGGGCCCGCGGCTTTTTCTATGACTATCCTTAATGACCTTTAAGAAAGATGGAGTACTATTTTCACCTTGACTTCCGAGTATGGATTCCCTACTTATTTGATAAGTTTTGGATTATGATTTTCATGCATTTCAAATGAGGAATGTTACGCATATGACTTCGATATGTAATTATGATTTCTAAATCCGGTTTGATAAGTTCCGAGAGATGTCTGAAAGGTACTTGAGATAACTATTGTTCCGATTTTCAAATGATGGTTCGCCTAACCTATTTCATCGAGTCTTTGAAATGATTTATATGCATATGGTTTCTCACTACTCCGCTCGTGCGAGTTGTTGCTATTTCTTTCACTGCGTCCGGGCCGGGCATGTATTCGTGCAATTCCATACATTGTTCACCGCGTCCCTCACTAGAGGGGCGGGGCACGTTATATATATATATATATATATATATATATATATATATATATATATATATATGATGATGATGTGATGACGGGGAGGTAGCCGGGATGGCATATGATGCTTCCATTCACCGCGTCCCTCGCTGAGGCCGGCGCACGTTACATGTACATATATATGATGATTTACTTACCGCGTCCCTCATTAGAGGGCCGGGGCATGTTATGTACGCATATGTTCATGATGATTACTTTATTTATGTTACTCAGTCCATTAATGATTTTGATAAGCATGATTTACGTTCGAGGTAAGCTTTATGAGTTCCGGTTACTATACTACTTTCCTGTCCTCTTTATTTCCGTATGATTCGATTTTGTGTTATGTTTAATGCTTTACATACTTAGTACATATTCCCGTCCGACCCCTTTCTTCGGGGGGGCGCGTTTCATGCCGCGCGAAAGCGGATACTCGTTTGGGTGAGCCGCCGGCCTTAGGATCCCTACTCAGCTACTTTGGAGAGCTCCCTTGTCCGGAGCCCAGATTTTGGTACAGACTCTTTTGTTATATATGTATATATTTATTCAGGGTACGGCGGGGCCACATCCCGTCATATGGTACGTTATTCTTGTTAAGGCACGTAGACATAAACGTGGGTTGTGGGTAGCACTTTGTTCGGTCGTGTTTATGTTACGTATATCTCAGTATATGTGATATATGTATATATATATGCGCGGTGTATATATATATATATATAAGTTTCCATTTTGTTGCTATGATACGTTACGATTAATAGGTGTGTGCGCGAGTGCCGTGCCGGCACTAGTCACGGCCTACGGGGTTGGGTCGTGACAGGAACTACAGAATGTTACAGCTTGCCCAGAGCCTATCAAAGACACCTAGTGTAGCAGGGCTGTCGTCACCAGGAGGATTTTGGAGAGGAGGGTTGTTAAAGTTGGGATCATAGTCTGCCATTTTGAAAATTGGGAGTGTGTTTTTCTTTTCGTGCTAGCTGGCAAGCTGGTACAAACCCTGAATTTTATCTATTTTATTGGATAACTTTAGGGTAGACCTAGGTCCCACTTCAGGAATATAATATGGACATTTGGTCTTTAACATTTTCGTAATGTAATGACCCGTTTGGTCATTATAGTCTTTCCGACAATTTTGCCCTTTCTCGAGCATTGATTAGCTCATTTTTTTACCCGAGGGGACCATTGGCATGCTACCAGATTCAGGCAACTTTTGTGAAATATAGGCTTAAAGTGAAAAGGAGTTGACCTAAAGTTGACTTTTGGATAAACGGACCTTTTTTGGAATTTCGTCAATTTCGAGAGGTTCAGATGGTCGTTTAGAACTTGTATGTATCTCTGGTTCGGTTCCCAATGCACTCGAATGCTTTTTAAGACTTGGGTTGGGAAATTAGAACTAAGGCATCGGGGATTGACTCGGTCAATGAGACGTCCGTTGGGAATTTTGAGGCCACGAGCGCATTCGTAGCGTGTTTTATGTGTGTCTATGTGTATGGTATGTGAGCAAATAGCCTCGGAAATTAGTCAAAAAATCAGATTAAATTATGAACTTGGGTGAGTTTCTGGTGTCCGCTACAGCACCAGTACCGCTGGAGCGGTGACCCTGCCACTAGAGCGGTCCAAGCATTTTAGGCTTGACCGCTGGAGCGGTCGAAGGACTGCTGAAGCGGCTTCGCTAGGGCTGTCCCAGTATCGCCAAAGTGGGTGACGGGCTGTGTGTACTATTAATAAAGTGTTAAAAGCCTTTAGACCCTCATTTTATTCCATTTCGAATTTAGAGCTTTGGGGAACTGCTCCTGGAGATATTTTGGGAATCCTCTTGGAAGTAAATCTTGCTATCCGTCTTCTCTTCCATTAATCCTTCTCATCATAGATTCCCCCTTTCCTTTAATAATCCCTTAGTAATGAAAGATGAAAGTGGGTTCTGATTATGCTAGATTTTGATGAATCTAAGGTTGTTAATGTTATATCTTCCATTTTTAGTGTTGAATTTCATAATCAAAGACTTAGGGTTTATACCCACATTGGGGGTTTCGCTTCAAATTTGAAATTAGGAAAATCTATGAGTTAGTTTAGCAATTAGTGATTGGGTTATGATCACCTAGTGCTTAATTTGATATTTTGCTTTCGAATTTCCTATTTTGACCTTGTGGGTTAGATTTTACCTAAATTGAATGATGACAATATTAGTATCGTTCTTCATAATTTCTAATATAGAATTCGATTATGCCTAGACGTTATCGATATTGAGGCTCAGCGGAAGGAGAAGGCGACAGAGTGATTTGTTGGTGTTGCTGTTCGGCCATCTAGGTAGGTTATGGCTTACCCTTGTGAGACTTTGCATAGTGAAGCATATATTTAGATTATATCGTCGGAGAAAGCATGTGAACCTTCAGGTATGAAGTTGGGATGGATATTGTCTTAGGTTGGGCCCTGTTCTGTGTTTGGGACTAGCCATCCCGTTGTGTGTTGATTGATTGTTCTATTGTGTTGGCATGATGCCACGTGTTGTTAGTAAACATTGACATATGTTGTTGCATCTGTATTATGATATTGTTGGTGTACCCATTGTTGGTACTTGTGATTCAGCTATATTGTTGGCGTACCCACGGCTGGTACTTGTGATTCGGATATATTGTTGGCGTACCCATTGTTGGTACTTGTGATATTGAGCATGATTATTGTTGTGGATACATGTATTTCACGCACTCTCATTCTTCATGATATACTGTTAAGATACTGATGATACTTGATGAAACACTGTGATGAGCTGGGCTCGATTTTTACTTGAGTGACGTGAGAGGTCAATATCCGATGTTAGTTCCGGAATCGTTGATTGAGTGAGTGCATGGACTGGGGTCCCAGCAGTGGTGCCGGTGAGAACCCCCGTGGGCAAATATCCGGGGTCCCATCTATCTGTTGGGCATAAATCCGGGATAGGTGGCACTTAGACTTCGCGAGTTACATTGGGTTGTGCTACCGAGATATCGATATTTTCGTCCAAAGTACATCTATACATAGCATTTGCATGTCATTGCATTGCATCTATACATTATTGCATTGCATTACTGTAACACCTCGTGCATTCGGGCTAAGATTTGACTCGTAAGATGGGGGTATAATGAACCCAATTTGAGCAGTGTAGAAATTGTGTTTGAAACCCAATTAAGACATGAGAAGAGTCCTTGAGCAAAGGAAAGTCGGAAGCTACCCTACGGAGTGTGTTTTCAAGTGAGTTTGCACCATGTCTCACTTAAAATGAGTATACGGGAAAATCTGTAAGGAATTTGGGAAGATTTCTTCTTGAAAGTTATAGATCTTTGAAATTCCTTTCCAACGGTATATTATGGAGGTCAAACACACATCTGTACAAAAAGCAATGCCCGTTTTACTAAAACAGTGTTCTGCCGATTTACAGTGGAATCTACGGACCGTAAACTTTTATACGGGCCGTAGATTTGGGGCGTAAAACTGGTCCAGAAAGTCCAAATCACTGTAATTGATTTATGGTGGGCTCTAAGGACCGTAAATCTTTTGCAGTCCGTAAAATAGGACGTAAAACAGGCCCGACAGCAATTTTAAAACTTTATTTTAAGGCTTTTTCACTTCATTCTTCACACCCCCAAGCCCTAGAACGACCTGCTACCCTCTTCCATCATCAAGAACACCAAGGTAAGCCTATTATAATCATTCCAAGTCAATTCTAATATATATCCTTGTAATCTAAACAAGAAATCATCATTCCTAACCTAGGGTTTTCAAGAAAACTTTCACGACCCGACTAGGGGCCATAACGGGTACCCGGAGCTTCCCTTACTGAGCACCACCTATCATACTTGACATTAAACTCAACCTGAATACACATTATTCCTAACACAAAACTTATCATAAGATGGTCATCCACATTTACAAAACATAAAAATATATACACATCAGCCCACGAGGCTACCAAAATGATATACAAAATATACACTGGTATATTCATTAGACATCTATTACCCACGCATATGTATCTACGGGCCTCTACTGGAGTACTGAGACACAAGGATGGGACAGGACCCCATCATACCCAAATATGAACACAAAAGAATACATCAATAAGCTGCACCTCCGAAGTAGTGGGGTGCTCCTATGTAAGTTGGTATAACTCCTAAGAGTCTGGGCTACCTCCCTATCGACTTGTGGGCATGAACACAGCATCCATAAAAAGAAGGACGTCGATTAACAATGTCTTGTATATGTAAGGACACACAACATGATATAAAGAGATGCAAAAATATAAGAAAAGGGGATAACCTGTAACTGATTGCCTCTTAAGGCGGAATCATGCATGCTATCTTTCATAATAAATAAAATCTCATCATGTATGTATATACATATATGTATATATATAAGTTGTCCGACCATATAGGTACGGTGTGATCATCATTAGCTCGCGTCCGGGCCTTCTGCGTCCGGGGTAAACATCTCAAGCTACCCACTAGTGGTGTCTGCCCATGCCACATAGACATGGTGTAATCATCATCATAGCTGCCCACTACGCCTGCCATAGTAGTGACTACCCGGCCATATAGGCCCGGTGTAATCATACGTATACATAACATAATGCATGCATGAGAGCTCAAGAAAAGCTATCACCCTATCAGAGTGACGTAAGGTCGGTAACCTCCGATTACATTATGGCATGATCCTCATTGCTATGTCCCAACTTGAAGGAACTACTATCATGAGGTGAGGTATCAACAAGAATTGACCTCAATGAAATCACAAGGATAAGAATATCAAGCTCATCATAGCATCACTATCATCATCGTTGTCATAAAACATGTCTCATCTCTACTTCATAAGAAGCTCTTGAGAATCTTTAACTTTTATCTTTTAGGATGTAAGAAGATCATGGGAATATAGGAAAGGAATCACAAAATAAGAGTCATGCCTTTGAAAGAGAGGGACTAGCCTTACATACCTTTACGTCTCTCTAACTTTGCCGACTAAACGCTTCCTCCCAAGTTCACGATTCTACATCCAAAAGAATTCGTGCTAAGATTAGATAACCGGACACATACTTGGAGCTAAGCTAAGGCGACTAAGGGTTAATGAAAATTGGGCAAAGACCTCCTTTGTTTCTACCACTTTCCCCATAAATATTATAACTCCCAAATGTCAATAATAACATTCACAATATCATAATCAATAACTTCATCAAGCTAGACATTATTCAATCCTCAACATTCCCTATCAAAATCATCCATAACCATAGTTATCACCCAACGTCGTACTCATTCACATATAATGCTTTTTGAACATCCTTAATATCATTCATAACAAGATTATACCCATAACATGTCAAGAACTATCATTCAAGTCAAGTCACTATTCAAGAATAGAACTATTTCCATATTTGAAATCCATATTCTATTTTCTTCCTCAATCCAAGTTATTCAACCATTCAATACTCTTACTAACATGAAATGAATATAAAACTCACCTTTAATGGTGTCGGAATGACCTTTAGATGGCAATACTTTACTTGGAGAGAAGCCCAACTTCAATTCCAAAGAGATGCTTGGCTCTAGCAAACTTTTATGAACATCCAAACACTTGATTTCCTTGATTATTGGTGTTTGATCTTTAATTCCCCTTGAATTTATGTTGGTATGGTGTATGTATTGTTCTAGAGCTCTTGAGAGGTGTGGAGAATGGATGAAGTGAAAAATGAGGACTTGGGGGTCTCTTTTTATACAAATTAAAAGCTGCCCGATGAGGATTATACGGTCCGTATAAGTGACCGTATAATATCTCCAAAGGAACAACCCCTCTTTGGACAGGTTATACGTGTCACAACCCAACCCCGTAGGCCGTGACTAGTGCTCGAGCGGGGCACCCAGACGCACCTGCTAACCATAATCAGCGTAAAAACAGATTATACATATACAATAGTCAGACATCGACCATGCCGGTATAGCTCATCTTATACATACGTAATAGTAATACGTCGCCCCAACATTGTCACAAACACATACATACATAATGTAGTCAAATCCTTCGAAATGACATCACATATAAGCCGACAAGGCTATCGAATACGGGGGGGACGTCCAAAACAAAAATCACACACGGACATACGACCGAACAGTGACTACCCATACCCACATATATGGCTACGGACCCTAAGAGTAATAACAAAATCATATGACGGGACGGGGCCCCGCCGTACCCCGAATAACATATGCATATGTACACAACGTAACGGACAAAGTATAGGCTCGAACAACGAGGAGCGCTCCAAGACAAATTTCGAACAGAATCCCGATTGATCATCCAAACAAGTATCCGTGTATCGCGCTTGTACGAAACGCGACCCCACGAGAAAAGGGGGTCAAGATAGAGTATATGCGAGTATACAAAGCATGAAATATAGTAAAAGCAGGATCATAATCAAAACCGAAGTATAGAAAGTAAATGCAATATACAGAATATCAAAATACTTACTCAAAAAAAAAAACATAATCGTACGTAGGACTCTTAGAATATTGTTGCCCGTCACGTCGTTGGCGCCGATAACGCGGCATCACACCGGAAGGTTTCATATCTCCATAACCCGACATATCCCCATAACACATCATAGCACACTATAACGCCATAACACAGCATAACACCAAATATAAACGGAACCCGGCCCTCTAACGAGGAGCTCGGTGAACCGTAACACAGCATCACACCGGAAAATAACATGATGCGCACGATACATAACCGGCCGGACGCTCGGTGAAGGATGTACATACGTAATGCACGAGCGAGTCGTGAGTAGCCATATCTTTAAAAATACATTTTTCTTAAAATACTCGATAGAATAATCAAATGAACCGTCATTTAAAGACCAAGGTGATAGTCAAATCAAGTTTCTTCCGAATGTCGTTCGAGAACGTATCAAATGGAACTTTAGGCTCATAAATACGTATCAAAAACCGTATATAAAATAACTTAAGGAAATTAGTGGCATAATCGTCATTACAAACTTGATAGTAGAAGTAAGTAATCGACGTCCGAGTTTAAGACGATAGTCAGTTAATTAAATCTTTCAAAAGTCGTTAGCATTACACAAAGGAAAGTCTCGAGGCCCACGGACGAGTATCGAACCAATCCGAGTCCATCTATGAAAGTTGGAGACCTTATTCATTATAGAATCTCCTCGAACGTTTCGAAGCGATCCGAGCTCGTCTATGAAAGTTACGGTCGTTCGTAGTTATGGAATCCTTTAAAAACAACATTCATTATGCAACTTTTGAAATACAACTGTACAAAAGACTTAAAAGCCAAAATTTTACCAAATTAAGAACGTGAGCATCGAGAAGGAATAAGAATCGTA
Source organism: Lycium ferocissimum (assembly GCF_029784015.1). Taxonomy (NCBI): domain Eukaryota; kingdom Viridiplantae; phylum Streptophyta; class Magnoliopsida; order Solanales; family Solanaceae; genus Lycium; species Lycium ferocissimum. The sequence goes on along the minus strand of NW_026718853.1, from coordinate 3,783 downwards.
TCGAAGTGCTCGGATCTTAATAAATGGAGTTACCCCGAGACTCCGTATCATAGCCTAATTACAACTAAGGCATGCCAAAAGAAGAAGGGTAAGCTTCACATACCTCGTCTGCTCTCGAAACTAATCCAAACTTATGTCGCGGACTTCCCAAGATCTACAATATGTCATTAAATACCAAATATTAGCTAAAAGCATTTAGGAACCCGATTCTAAGCGAACACCAAATTCTACAAAAATTTGGGCAGCACTTCCCCTATAAATACAACAACCCCGAGAATTCAACTCGGCCAAATTCATCAACAACAATGCCAACAACCACACTAACAACATCAATACTCAAATCAAAGCGCATTCTAACGTTGGTAGCTCTTTTTCTACATAATTCAACAACATTCCATTATATTCCATTCAACCGCTTACATTTCAAACCAATATCAACGCTTATACATTCAAATACTAGTCCGAATCCATACAAACAATATTCAAGAACATTTTAAACAATTCACACAATATTTCAAACAACCCAAACAAACACCACTTCACCCGAAACCATTCCAACCCGAGAACAACAACATCCACACTTCTTTCTTCCAAATTCATAAATTACACCAACATTCCGCACGTTAATCAACATTAACCCTAATGATACAGAAACTATAATAAAATCGCATTACCTTCTCCAACAACCTACAAACGATTACAACTTCAATTTGAATTACGAAATCATCATTTTCATTATGGAATCAATGCAACAACAACCAAAACATTAAACAAAATTAGTTCATCTCACCCTATCAACATACTGCCATTAATAGCTAGCCACATACCAACATCCATATTTTCAGGAATTTGATCCATTTCCACTTACTACAACATGCACAACCCTCCATAACACATGAAAAGAGGATTAAACTTATCTTTTTCACTTAGTTCTTCAACATAGCTCGAGTTGAGAATTGTAAAGATTTAATGGTTTTCTTGCTATAAAGCACTACTCCATGTTGCTTTAGACCTTCCACGAGTGGAAAACATAGAAGAAAATAATTTTTAGGGGATCAAATTGGAGGTCAACGCTCACCCATGGCCGAATTCTCCTCTCTCCCTTTCTCCATGTTCTTCAAGTTTCTAGACTTGTAAAAGATGACTAAATAACTTGCTTCAGTCATCTTATTATATACATATGTTATTAAGCCAAGTGTACCATGGCCCACATACTCTGGATGAATTTTATTTGGCCAATTCATAGGCACCCCACTAGTGCCACACGACCAAACGGCCATATTTGGCTATTTCATGAAAATTAATTAACTTCCAAATAGTTCACTTTTGACCCCAAACTTTTCTTAATATTCTATGCCAATAAAATCATAAGCAACTTATGCCTTGAAGTAAAAATCGAAGGTCAAAAAGTCTCAAACCTTGTATCCCGAAATAGCCTTGTCCTGTCCCCGCAATTAGCTTTTAATGTCCCGACGTACAAAATACGGGGATATAACTCTCCCCCATGTAACATTCATCCTCGAATGTTAAATTAGTCCTATAGGGTCTCATAAGCACTTCGGGGGAGTCTCTTTTATAGGTGTCACATACGGTTCATTCATCGATCGACATAACCCGCTAAGGAGTTTTTGATGACCTGTAGGTATAGGAAATACATAAGAATACTCATTTTTCATCTGCCCCCGTTATTGTCTCCGCCATTGAATACCCAACGGAAGGCGGTATTTAGTACACAACTCCCTCATACCGTATGGTCCAAAGATGGTTATCGGTTGCTCCTCGTATTACATCCTCGTCACTTAGATATCATCTATGTGAATTACGCTGGATGGATCGCCTATACCTTTACGAAGCATTGACATGTGGAAGGCTGGACGCATGCCTCCAATTTAGGTGGTAGGTCTAACTTGTAGGTAACCCGGCTATTTACGGTCGCACCCGGTAAGGTCCAATACGCCGACTAAGCTTCTTTTTTTTTCGTCGAATCTCATAACCCCTTCAAGGGGGCGACACCTCCGAAGATACCCAATCGCCGACCCGGAACTCTAGTGCTCACGTCGGCCGAGGCATTTGCATATGACTTTTGTTACTCCGAGTCGCTAATAACAGCTCCCGAATGAGTTTCACTCTGTCAACTACTTGCCGAATCGTATCCGGCCCAATTAACTTAGTTTCGCCCACATCGAACCAGCTAACGGACCTCGCACCTCCCCCGCCACACGAAGCCTTATACTAGTCATCCTGACAGTTAGAATGGTAGTTATTATTTTAAGCGATCTCAACAAGGGCAACATTTTTTATTGGTTTATATCACGGGCCCGCAACATATCCCAACGTCCAAATAGTAGCCCGCCCTGGGCCCCCGGGGGACACCCGTGCTGGACTCACTGGGTTCCAGGTCAACGTCATTATTTTTATTGTCACACCCAATCCGAAGGGGTGAGGGCCCCGACCCCCGGGCCGAGCGAACCCTACGAAAATACCATAATCTTGGGCCCAAAATACATGTCATAAGCACATAACAAATTTTTTTTTTTCAAAAAAAAATCCTTTCGTTTTTCAAATCAAAAAAAATTTCGAGTCACAACAAATCCGTAACATAATGCTAATAATACAGGCACATCCCGCTTCAAAGAGCTTATCCACGACACTCCCCCGCAAAGTCTTCCATAACGAGATCCCATGAAAAAAGCACTCTAACTCGGGCAAAAGAGGAAATGGGTCGCACCCTTGGAACATTTTCGCAACACCCTTTACTCTCCTGGGGTCCCCGCCAGAAAGGGGCCCCAAAACGGGGGGACGGAATAGTCGAGTATGAAAAGCCGAAGAAAAGAAAACAAAGTCATGAATGGCAAAGGGAAAACACAATACCGGGGGAAAAACAAAAAACGAAGAGTCATAATCGAAACGAACCCCAAAAATAATGCATATCCGAAATAAAAATGTTTTTTTAAAATACAAATCATAAAAAGGAACTAACCGCGTCATAATCCGCGTCAAAAACACATATACACATACCCGGGGCATACCCCCAAAGTCACATATTATCCGCGCAAGTACCGGCCCCTATCACTCAAATCCGGGAAAATACCCCTGAAAAATCCTCAACATACCGGACAAATACCCAAAAAATATCACTCAACATACCGCGGACAAAACCTACGGGGCTATCCCCAACATCTTATATCCCCCATTTTGAACAACGGGGCAAAGGTAATTGACAAAGGGGGGCAAGATTTTCCCCCAAATGAAAGAGACTTTTTTTTGTCTTAAAGGCTTAAGTTATGTATGATTTTAATGGTATGAAAAGTTAAGGAAACATTGGGGTCAAATTCCATTTTAGTGTTGTATTTTTGGGAAAATTGAAAATTCAAAAAAAAAAAAAAAAAAATGTTGTGGCCGGCCACCGGGGTGGACCACCATGGGGGGGTTAAAAAATTGGGAAAATTAAAAGATATAATAAGTCATCTTCCTCATTTATAAATCAAGAAAAAAAACCTTTTTAGGGGAAATCGGGGGCCTTCCCATACCCTAGAAATTAAGACAATTTTTAAGCCTCAAAAAAATAAATTCTTCAACAAACTTGTAATTCAAGGGTGCTCTTAAAGTGGAAGTGTTGTTGGGCGTTTGATTCTCGTTTTCCTATCCGCCCCTTTGGAAGCTTTAGAAGTTAAAAAAGAAAATGAGTTCTAATCTTGTTTTATGTGTTATGAATGGGCTATATTGGGAGATTAAAATGGAAAAATTCATGATAGGTTGAGTTAAGTTGGGCCGTCATTAAAA
>NW_026718852.1:0-12548 GCF_029784015.1 Lycium ferocissimum | reverse complement strand
GGGTTAAGATTAACCTTTGGTAATTGTGACCAAATTGTAGATTTTGGCGAACTTGGAGCTTGAGTTTGGAGAATAGGTGCAAAGCGGAAAAGGTATGTGAAGTCCACCTCTCCTTCCCCTTGCATGTCTTAGTTATTATAAGTCGAAATCCGACCCTCGGGAAAAAGTCCTACCCCTCGGAAACGACACCTAAATTTGTTCCTTTTTCATTCAATAGAATTGAATCCATAACTTTTGTGCCATAAGGTAAAGTAATGTTCAAACGTTCGAAACCTTTGTAAATGAAATCGAAATGCCTTGAAATTTCCGTGGATGACCCAATGGGACACAATGACCATATTTTTATGTTCGTTACTCGAGTCTCGATGTACGTGCTTATCGGTTTTCATTACTTCTTTCATAGAAGCTTTATAATTTTATTTTATGTTTTCTCGTGGTGTTGCTATTCATTGATGGTCTCGCCTTATAATGATTGTTCTTTCAAGGTGGGACGAAGCGGCCCCCGGGTTATTCCATAAGGTAGTCGGGGGCTACCGACCTTACGTCACCCGATAGACACATGACTTTCCTTGGATTCTTATGCATGCTTGCTTATATGATATGTACATGACATGTATATGATATGTATATGAAAATGGGGAGATTTGGGGAAGGGACACATGTTGCGCTATAGACGCATTGCCACAGTCGGTGGCGTAATTCCATCCCGGACGCGGGGATGCCGGACGCGGGACACATGTAAGGTGAGCCGACGTACTTCGGTATGTTGGTTCTATTTTCACATGTATATGACAAGAAATGTTTTGAAAAAAAATATATAATAAGCAAGCATGACATCCGCTTTGAAAGGCACTTACGAGTACGGATTATCCTTTTATCTCGTTATATGACCTTTGATCCCACACGTTGTTATTGCTCACATATTCACGGCCTCATTGTATTATTTTCATGGCTTACATACTCGGTACAGCTCGTGCGGCCCCTTTTCCTCGGGGGCTGCGTCTCGTGCCACGCGGTGAGACGGAGTTGACGGGTTCGACTCCCGGAGCTTTTCTGCCGTACGTCGAGAGGGCGCTCCGGTTGTTCGGGCTTAGCTTTGGGGTACTATTTTTGTATATATATATGTAGACACGGAAAGTCGGCTACTTGTAATTACATGTATCTTGTTAGAGGCTCGTGAACGGATATGTACGGTCGGATGTTTTATAGTTTAGTTGTCCTTTTTCGCGTGCAATATGTCAACACGATTGATCACTACTTGTTTATACGTATCTTTTTGCCATCGATGATGTTAAGAAAAAAAAAATTGCATGTTCATACGGCCCGTAGTATTAAGAATAAGACGTATGACAAGGGGTGCCGGTACAAGTATCGGGTACTCGTCGCGGCCCCTAGTTGGGTCGTGACACAAGTAAAGAGGCTTCGAAATAAAGAGGTTGCTTCAGTTAAAGTCTTGTGGCGGAATAACAATCGGGAAGAGATGACTTAGGAAGCAGAAGAGCAGATGAGATTCAAGTGCCCCAAATTGTTCCATCCCCCAGAAGAAATACAGGATCAAACACTGACAAAATAAGGTATTTACATTTAAATTTTGCTTTGTTGGTCGCGTGTGGCCATAGTTGTGTTGATATTGTGTTGTAGCCTGTGTGAGGCAATGATGTTATGGATTGCGCAGACGGAGTTGGTAGTGTCAAATTACGGGGAAACTGCGGCGAAATTTTTCTAGAATTCCCGATGATTTTACATTCGAGGACGAATGTTCAAAAAGGGGGAAGAATGTTACACCTTGGAAAAATCCCCCGTACATGTACGGTGAATATGATAATAGAGGACATGTCGTATACAATGTTTTCACGAGTAGGAGAGAGTATTAGATGACCATAATGCGATTTTAAAGGCATACGATGCAAGGATAGAAAGTTGATAAGGAAGGCGGATCATACGTTGTATATAGGATAAGAATTTTGAATAACGAGTCCACGATGGCATAATGATGTCTTAGAGAAGATTAATAATACCCCTAATATTGATATTGAAGTGTTAAACAAGTTCCAAGAATGCTCCATAAGGATCGGAGATCAAACGAGACGACAAGAACGAAAATGGAATCACTGGCATTATACGGTCAAATCTACGGAGTATAAATTATACCAGCCGTATAATTGGCCGTATAATTGGACAAAGAAGGGACCAGCCTTTGGACCGAATGTACGCCAGGACATACGGTCCGTATAAATAGTACGGACCGTATGTTGTTGCCCGACCAGTTTTTAATACACTTATGGGATCATTTTCTCATTTCATTTTTTTCACTCATCTTTCACTCTCCAACCCAAGAACCCTCTAGAACATTCTCCAAACACTTCAAGCACAAGAAAACCAAGGAAATCAAGGATCAACAACATCAAATTCATGAACCGAGTGTATGAAACCCAAGTAAAGTTTATCTTCCTCGAGGAAAATCAAAAGAGAGAAAATAGGGTTTTGGTGCTAGAAGGAAACTCCCTCAGACTTGTTCTACCACCATCCAAGGTAAGTTTCATGATATTTTCAAGTTGTTTAAGGTATTGGAAGGTTAAGATACCGAATTATAGAAAAGCATAGCAAATGGGTCATTCAAGAGTGAATAGTGTCATAATTGAAGGATAGTAGAATTGAATCATGAATGTTGGAGCGTTGTGATTACAAATATGTTATAAATGACATGTAGACTATGAGATAGGTATGAAGTATGCGAAATTATGATGGTGGGCTACAAACTATAAATGTGAGTTAATTGGAAGAAAATGGTGGATTTTGCTAAATGTACATAAATGGTGATTGTTGATTGTGATATTGTGAGTGACATTATGAATGTTGAGAGTTGATATAGAACATGGGAAAAGTAGTAGAAATAAAGGAAATGTTTGCCCAATTTTTCCTAGAATTAACGACGCGTTATTGTAGTTGGTTAACTAATGTTAATTCGGATTCTTTCATGAAGGTAGCGACGTGATATCAAAGGAGAACAAGCGAGGGGTAGTTAGTTAAACGACAAAGGTATGTGAGGGCCGTCCGCTTCTTTCCAAATGGCATGAATCCCATAGTAGAAGCTCTTTTACTCTTCATGAGTTCATGTATTTCAAGCTAAAAGCCTAGATCCGTAATGTCTATATAAGATAAGAGATATGATGTGATTATGCTACTTATTGCCTACACTCACCTCATATGTTGATTCCTTCGAGGTGAGGCGGTTGCTTATAATTGCCCATAGTAAGATCGGGGTTCACGACCTTCCGTCACCCCGATAAACACATTTAGTTGTGAGTCTCTTGCATGTATATATATGATAAGTACATTATTATGAGCATTGCATGACAAAAGCATAACATGATAAGTATAAGAAGCATGATATGAGCATATTAAGAGTATGACGGCATATTACACGGTGCTAGTTGGTCAAGGCGGTCACCGCGAGGCGGACGGCTATACGTTTACACCATGGCCAAATGGCATGAGCGACACCACTAGTGGGCGGCATGAGATAGTACCCGGACGCGGGAGGCCTGGACGCGGGCTAATATTATTGATGATCACACCGTACCGATAAGGACGGGCGGGTTTGCATGTCATGCATATATGAGATTATGAAAGTATACGAGTAAGACGGCATGCATCACTTCTTTTATGATTGTCATTCGGATCCGGATGTTTCATATTGATGTTCGTATTATATTACCACTGTCTTTCTTCTTTTGTTTATGCCTCTCATACTACGGCATACATTATTCGTGCGACGTCCGTTTCTTGGACGCCGTGTTCGTACCCACGAGTGAACGGGGAGGGCGAGCTTGACCCGGATCCACTGCTCGACGGTTGGTTGAAGGCACTCCATTGTTCGGAGAGTGCCTATGACTAATTCTTTTGTTGTATATATATATTCATTTTGGGTACGACGGAGCCTTGTTAAAGTCCATATGTAGTATGTCGGAGAGGCTCGTAGATACGCGAAGGCAGGGTTAGATGGTCTCATGAGATGACATTGTACCGTATATATTACTTGTTTTAGCCGGAAGGCGTCTGTATATAAAGCACTTATGTTCCTATATAAATCATGATTTCCTATAATTCATGACATTAGCGAGCCGAGAGCATCAATAGAGTAAAATGAAGAATAGAATAAAAAGCGGTGCTCGTGGGTAGCCTCGGGTACCGTCGCGGGGCCCCTAGCCGGGTCGTGACATTTATGTATGCCCTTATGCATGCATGCACAACAATTGCATATATCATTGACTCACAGAGATAGTTCAAACGTATAGGTTACATTCATTTATCCTACATTTCCTTATGTTTCTCTTATGTTATTTTCATGCCTTACATACTCTATACTTTATCCGTACTGATGTCCTTGTGTTTGTGGACGCTGCGTTCATGCCTGCAGGTAGACAGGGAGACGAATTAGACCCTTAGGCTTCCATCTCAGCGTTGTATAGGAGCACTCCACTTGTCCCGAAGCTGCAGTCTGGTTTGGTATTGTCACACCCTAACCTTACTAGGGTGTGATGGGCACCCGACCCCACATCCGGAGCCGAGCGAACCCACAGACTCCTATTATGCACATAATTTTTTTTTTCGAATAAAGGTAAAATACAAATACAACTTTCAGAAATAATTATTTTCGTTGCCTTCAAATTACATAAAACCGGTAGTCAAACGAACCAACACATATAACGTGTATCGGCTGATGAGCCACGACGGTCGACATATCATACCCACGACGCTGTGCCGCAAGGTCTCTAACACGGATCCAAGTCATAACAAACAAACTGCGACTCGGCGACACTCGGGGAAAATGGAGCTTGCCATCTCGGCATTGAACATCTTCTATAATAACTTCAAACTCGTACGAGGAGTGCACGCGCGGCATGAAACGCGTCCCAAGAAAGGGGTCGGTGCGAGGTATGTTGGTATGCAAAGCGAAAGGTACGAGAAAAATGAAATCATAACCGAAGTCGAGTACGATAAAACCAATATGATAATCGAGAATACCAAGATACTTCGCTTTCTTTGTACAACGCTTCTATCTCATGTATGTAGAAAGTAGAACAATTTATATATGACATTAAACGACCGTTATAATCCCGACTGCCCGTAAACACATATCACATCACACGCATACACCTCGCTTAAGAATCCCCAAGCGAAACCACACATACACGCCTACACATACACACATACCGCGCCAAGAATCCAATGGTCATGTCGCGACCCGCGGTCAAGTATCCCGGCGGACGATATCACGCATATACACGCCGCGGCCAAGAATCCAAATGGGTCGTGTCATGTACCCGCGGTCCGTATCCAAGGGACGATAGCACATATAAACATGGCGCGCCAAGAATCCCGGCGGTCGTGTCACGACCCGCGGTCAAGTATCCGGCGGACAATATCACACATGCACATGCACATACACATATACCAACATCCGAAGACTCAATAGAACAATCATACTCCCGTCGCTTGACAACCAAAACATCCGAGTTACGAAGTTATTCCGACCGAATGTTCGTAGCAAATTATTCATGTCGAATGCTAATGTCGTAATACTTATGTCAAAATACTTTCGTCGAATGCTTATATCAAATTACTTATATCGGAGTGCTCATTTCGGAATGTTTATATGTGAGCACTTATATCAAAATACCCGTGGCAAATTACTCGTGTCGATGCTTGTATCAAAATACTTATGTCAAAATACCTATATCAAAGTACCTATAATGTAAATTCTTATAACGGAATACTTCTATCAAATACTTATATCAAATTACTCATAAGTCAGCTTTTCTTAGATCAAATTACATACCCAAACCATATATTCACATTAGCGCACTTATATCGGAATACTTATATCAAAATATTCATATCAAAATACTTCCATCATATACTCGCGTAATAATACTTATATCAAAATATTCATATTAGAATGATCAAGCAACAATACTTGTACCGTAATTCCCGATACTTATATCGAGAGAACACCTTCGAGTCATCTCAAACTCGAAACGATAGCCAAAGGTTTCCTTAATTATCGTATGGAAATGAGACAAATAGAACGATACAAACGGGTCTCGGGGGTTACGGGCCCACCTCGGGCCAAGTCGAGGTGACGTACACAATTTTACGAACTTTAGATTCTATGGAAGCATATATGAAAGTTTCAGAGCAATCCGAGTTCGTTTGTAAGCACATCAAGAGAGTGATTTACTTAGCTTATACAGCATATACAATCTTTCACCACAGCTTGTTGTAGTCCGCAAGTACTCTCAATAGCATCTCAATCTCAGAAGAGCATTTTTCCTCCTCTAAGCTAACTTTTGATGTGAGATTTGGGTAAAACCACTTTGATTTACCTTGGGAACAGCTTAGGAAGCTGACGAAGAGGCCTTAGGAGAGTGTTAGGGTGAGATTTGCTTGAAAAATGACCGAAAAGAAGCCTCCAAAATGTTTTAAAACCAGCCAAGGTCGGCCACTACGTAAGTGGGTCCCAAAAAGGGGCTGCTTGCGCAGTCTCGCGAAAACGTGAATATCTCTCTACACTGAGGTCGCATCGATGAACAGTTTAATGCATTGGAAACTAGAATTGTCCACCTTCAAACTCATAGGCGGACAATCATTTTGATACAACGTGGCTATTATCCCACGGAAGCTAATCTTCCTCTGGACTAGCACAACAATAGATGCACCGGGCTACATGCCTCGGAGGTGAATCATTGTCACACCCCGACTTTTCTAGGGTGTGATGGGCACCCGACCTCGTGTACGGAGCCGAGCGAACCCGCTAACTCTTATTACACATGTGAACTCTTTGGATTCTTAAGACAAAATGAAGTAGAATACATAGTAATTTTTTTTGAAAATCGTTTCGTCATTTCTCAAAGTGAATACAGTTTGAAAACATGAGGTCTCTGTATAATAAAACACGTCAACCGGTGAAATTCTTTTTAAAGTCGACACCTTAGACCCACGACTGCGTTCGCAAAGTCTCTATCCGTAATCGATATCATAGCACGTGTGCGGCGGCTCGCTTACACTCCCGAGCAAACGGAGTTCGCCAACTTCGCGGAAACATCTTCCGTGCTAACTTTGCGTCGTCCGGTGTACTCGCGCGGCATGAAACGCGGCCCCGAAGAGGGTCAGTACGAACAATGTACTGAGTATGTAAGGCATGAATAATAACATAGTAAGAAATATATACATGAACAATAACCGCATAGAAACATAGAACATGTCATGTCAAGCTGTGACCTGTACATAGGAATCATATGCTGCATAGAGAACATAGAACATATCATAGGATAGCAGAGTAACCTGTGCATATGAATGCCCACGGGGCGGATGCCATGCATGCTTACTTGGTCATATCGGTCATAGTACCGCACGAGGCGGCTCGCCCACATAGCGCCGAATACTCCGCCATAAATCCCGCGTCCGGGATGATAAGCCACCGACCGGGGCAATGAAACATAGTTCCTTCCCAATTTCCAAGTATTCAAGTATCCCATCCCCCCAACCCATGTTCATATTTAGCATGCAAGAGAGCCCAAGGAAATCATGTACTTATCGGAGTGACGTAAGGTCGGAAACCTCCGATCGCATTATGGAATAATCATAGTCGCTTTGTCTCACCTTGAAGGAACGATAATCATAAGGCGAGACTATCAACATAGAACATGTCATAGCACATCGGGTCATAGACATAGCATATCATATCATAGAATCATAGTCATCATAGAGTCATAGTCATCATAGTATCATAGTCCCCATAGAATCATAGACATCATAGAATCGTAGCCATCGTAGAATCATAGCCATCATAGTCGTCATAGGATCATAGTCATCATAGGATTATAGTCGTTGTTTAAGTCATAAAAACTGGCAATATTGTAAAACTTAGTTTTTAAAGAAAAATGTATATTTTGGAAAACACTTGTAAACTTTTAGTAAAGAGAATCATACCTTGGGGTCGAGGGCCTAGTTAAAACAACTTTTATTTAGTAGTCGGAAGGATGTCCATAAGTGTTCTTAGCTATAGAATGGAAAGTAAGCCCAATAGGACAACAGGAGGGAATCCGGGAATAGTGGGCCCACCTCGGGTCAAATGAGGCGGCGTACATAATTTACGTATAAAACGTTTCGTAATGTTGCTTATGGAAGCCTTAGGGTGATCGGGTCTCATTCTTGCAAGTTCTAGGGTGTTTCGACCTTCCTTTCACTATTCAAGCACCTTTGGTTCAATGTCATCGAATGAATAGTAACTATTTTTCGATCTCGGATTTCTAGATTTAGGGAAGTCCCCGAGACACGTATTCAAGCCTATTACATCTAAGACATGCCATAGAAAGAAAGTGAAGCCTTACATACCTTTTTCCGCTTCTTACGCTCCTCCAAATTCAAGCTCCAAATCCGCCAAAAATCTACAAATGGTCGCATTTACCAAACCTTAGTTAGAAGCCTTTAGAGGTTGAATCTTGAAGTGCACTTGTCTACCGAAATTTCGGCAGCATTTCCTCTATAAATACACCGTCCCGAGAATATGGCTCGGCCCAATTTAACAACAACAACCCGAGAATGGAACTCGGCCACAATATCAACCACAAAACCAACAATAGCATCTCCAAACATGCTAAATTTAATTCAATAACATTTCATTCACCTTCAACTAAACTACATACATTCAAACTCACATTATTGATCGTTCGTTCAATATTATTCCGAGGCCTTTCAAACACGATTTAAGAACACTCCAAACATTATATACAATTTTCAAAACAACCTAAACCATATGCTACTTCACCCGAATTCCTTCAACTACATTAGGACATCAATAACATATTTTCTTTTTCCAAATTCATAATCCATATCGACAATCCCATACGTTTACAACATTACTTTCATAAACTCAAGAAAGAATATCAACATTACATTACTTCCAAATCAGCCCCTATGCACGGCTCAACAACAATATGCATAACTCCATAAATTTTCGTCCATTCCAACATATCATAACGCACACAAACCTCCCATGACAACACTAAAACACTAAGTAAAATCAATTCATTCCTTCTATACACATAATCTTCACTCACGGCCACACACATATCAACATCCAATCTTTCATGATTTCCACCCATTTCCATGCATAATAACACATCCAAAACATTTATAAAACATGCAAAGAGAATTGAACCATACCTTTCCATTCATTCTTGTTTCTCGGCCAAGGTTCTTTCTTCAAGAACGAATGGTTTTCTTGTTTCATCAACCACTCCACGTCGACGAGGACCTCCAATTAGTAGAAAACTAGTAGGAAAATAATTTTTTCCATGACCACTTCCATGGCCGAGTTCGGCCGCCCATGGCCGTGACCCTCCTCTCTCTTTTTTTCTTTTCTTTTGTTTCTTTCTTTCTTTCTTTCTCTCCACTCTTCCAACTAAAAGATGACCACTATATATATATATATCTTCCATAAGCACATGAGGGCACATATGCCCTCTCTTTCTCTAGAAATTTCTTCCTTTTTTCTTGAATTTTCTAAGGTGGTCAAAGATGACCACTTGTCTTGTTTCATAAGCTTTGGTCCAACATGGCCTTTTCTTGAACACTTTGGTCCTTCAAGAACACTCTTGAACACTTTGTGAAATTACCATTTTACCCCTCGACTTTTCTCAATATTACCATTTTGTCCCTAGCCTTCCGCATTATTTCCTCGGCCCATTTGCGAATTTCTCTTCTTGCCCTTAGCCTTTCTCAATATTTCCGTCCAATAATATTCATAAATAGTATTCATAACCAACTTATGCACTAAAATAATTTTGAAGATGGTCTTGCCCTTAACTTCCCGCAATTGTCCTAAAATATTCCGACGTACAAAATGCGGGATATAACAATCATCGTACGACTGAAAAAGCAATAGGTACACCGGGCTACATGCCATAGAGGTCAATAATCCTCTGAACTGACACAACAATGCTCAAAAGCAATACGTTAGGATCCTTGATGGCTAATCATTCTCTAGACTAGTACAGCTTGCCCATACAGGTCCAAACACAAACAAACACATATCATACCATGTCAACTGAATTATCAATCATGACTTATAGCCGAATTCACTTTCAACTCATCTTCTCACGGTAGAGGTATTTCAAGTCTTAATCAATTCAAAAAGCTTATTCAAAAATCACTTATTCGGCAAGCTCTAACTTTTGTTTTCCTAGGAAAGGTCTGAATACACTGTTCGCGAAATCTATGAATACTGCTGGAGCGTTAGTCAACCCGAACGACATGACCCGAAACTCGAAATGACCATATCTATTTCTAAAGGTCGTCTTTGGAATATCCTCCTCCCTGACTCTTACCTGGTGGCACCCCAATCTCAAATCTATCTTTGAGAACCATTTGGCACCCTGCAACTTATCAAATAAATCATCAATCCTTGGAAGTGGTTATCTATTCTTTATTGTCATCTTATTCAGCTGTTTATAATCAATACACATCCGCAAGAAATTATCTTTCTTTCTTACAAACAACACAGGTGCTCCCAACGACAATGAACTGGGCCTGATAAAGCCTTTTTCTAGCAAATCTTTTCATTGCTCCTTCAACTCCCTCAATTTTTCGGGGCGATCTATTCGGAGGAATAGGTATTGGCTTTGTAACCGGAAGAAGAACAATGGCGAAATCAATCTCTTGCTCTAGGGGAAGGCTGCGAAACTCGTCGGAATACATCCGAAACGCATTCCCTTTCGGGACAGATTATAGAGTTGGTGGCTTTGCTTGGGTATCCTGAACCTGAACTAAATGGTAAATATATCCCTTAGCAATCATCTTCCTTGCCTTTAAATAGGAAATAAACCTACCTCTCGGAGATGCTGTATTTTTCTTCCATTTAGAACTGCTCTCTGGAAACGGAAACGAACCTTTTTTTCCCTACAATTAACATAGGCATAACAGGAGGCCAACCAATCCATACCCATGATGACATCAAAATCCACCATATATAACTCAATCAGATCTGCCATGGTGTGACGGTCACAGACTATAACCACACTATTTCTATATACCCGCCCAGCTATCACTGGGTCACCAACGGGTGTCGACACTTCGAAAGGTTTAATTAACTCAGGTTTCACCCTGAATCGACCAGCAACATAAGGAGTAACATATGACAATGTAGAGCCTAGATCAATTAACGTATACACATCTTGAGAAGATACCGATAATATGTCATCGTGACAATATCGGGAAGACTCGCTAGATCTGTCACGCAACGCGTCTTTTTGCATAAATACGGTGCTGAGGACTACTCGAACAGGGTGCTCCTCCACTACCTCTACCACGACCTGCTGGTGTCTGTGAGCTTTGCCTCGGAAGGCGTACATGTCACAACTCAACCCGCCATGACTGGCACCCATCTAAATCCTAGTGGGCGAACCAACATACAACCACCTATCCATCCAATCCGATTTTATGTTAATCAAGCTAAACAATTATTACTCATTTAACAACAAAAGAACAAGTAAATCATGCCATAAATACTGTAGTAAGTGCGGAAGTTCTAACTATTATTATCCCCAAAATGCGAAAGTCATCGTACGGACTCTAAGCCAAAAACATGTCTAAGAATCTGAAGCCTAACAAGTAAGTAATCCATAATGTCTAAAGTACGAAAAGACATCATAGCAAGAAGATCTTCGGGCGGCCTGGCATGGAAAAAAGCTCACCCCAAAATCCGTCAACAAATATCCTCCACACAGTACCATGCTTGAAGACTAGACATGCTTTCTCCTAAGGAGATCACCAAACATACAATCAACTAACCAAAGTCTAACTTAAATAGACCGTAACCTACCTCAAAGTAGAGCTGGAACAATGCCTGTCACTCTGCTGCAGCCTTTCCTTTCCTCAAAGCCTCAATACGTTCACGGTCTAAAAATAGAAGGCTCAATGAGTCACATTGCTCAATTTACAAATACCAAGGCAAGAAATATCCTATCCTCTCCCCATTCTAAGAGTGGATGATTTTCTAGGTGATAAACAACCTATCAAAGGCCCTAATATTCATAAACATCAATTTATACCACATTCCATCAAACTTTCCCATTACAAACAGTTTTCTATGGCAAAGGCCCCATTTTTATAGAACCCTAGGTCTCAATCACTTAGTTTACTATTCTAAATGTTCAATTTATTACAAATAACAACTAATTAATCCATTTAAATGATAAATACGCGTTAATAATCCCAACCCATCAAGTTTAGAAGGTTTATTGATATTCTAGGGTTCCTACTTCACTTTCACCATTAAGACCCACGAAGATGATTATAACAGCGGAGGGAATGGAATAGTAGAATGGAAAGCAAAGAGACTTACCTCTCCAGGTTAACTTGCCCTAGCTTGAAAATCCTCTCTAAGTGCTTGTTGGGAAGTATGTTGGTGTGTTATGAATGAAAATATAAAACTAAGGCATTAAGAACCCGATTCTAACTAAGTGGGCATTGCGGCGGTCGGC
>NW_026718851.1:0-12419 GCF_029784015.1 Lycium ferocissimum | reverse complement strand
AGTAAGCATTTTGATTTTTTGGATTTTGATTTAATTTCGTACCCCCGGTTTTGACATGATTTTGACTATAGTCTTTTGTATACTCGACATATTCCGTACCACCCCCTTTTTTTGGGCCGCGTTTCCCGGGGTTACGATATTATTTGGTTTATCCCCCCCTTTTTCCCTTTCCCCCATTTTTGGAGCGTCCCTTGTTGGGGAGCCATACTTTGGTCCATTCGAAGCATATATGTATATGTTTATTCAGGGCCCCGGGGGCCCCCCGTCCCGCATATGTTTCCCGTTATTATTCTTAGGGTCCAAACATATAGGGGGGTGGGGTAATCATTTTTCGGGGGTCCGTAGTTTTGGGTTCCGGACGCCCCCCCGTTTTAGACCCTTTATCGGCCCGTGTGATGTCACCCGGGTTGCATGCGATGGGACCACCAGTGACACCGGGGGGCCACGTTTCGCTCATTCCTTCCGAATGTATATGGTATTTGCCTACCGTATAAGTTATCCGTATGTTACTTCGATTAATTCGGTGTGTACGGTGCTCCGCTCAGGGCACCAGTCACGGCCACGGGTTGGGTCGTGACAAAAGTGGTATCGCAGCGGTCATCCCTCGGATTGTTCCGCACCGTGTCCCGCAGTCTTGTTTACGGTGAAGCCGGCCACACTTATAACAGGAGGCTATGGCATTTAGGAATGAGTGACCCTTTTTCTGTCTTAGATCGTGCGATAGAGCCAAGTCATAGGAAATGAAATCCCTCGTACTAACCTTCGATTTCAGCAGAAGAACGACATTGACAGAAGAAAGCGGTTGACGGTATCGAAAGATATGAAGCGCGCAGGTAAGTAAAGGTACAAAAGGCAGATGTTGACTAAGGTATTGAAGTATGATCGAAATGTAAAGTTGGAAACCGAAAGGGAAAGTAAATAGGAAAGTGTAACAGGTGTGGTTCGAGTTGGACATACGAGGAAAGTCCACCGTTTTCATACCGTTGCGATACATCGGGAGCCCCGTGTGGCCGTGATTTGATATGATATGTATATATATATATATATATATATATATATATATATATATATATATATATATATGTTGGCCCCGTGAGGCATTGTCGTTGGTATTTTCTCGCGTACGTTTTGAGATAGTAAGAAATATAGAAACTCCGCCGAAATTTTTCCAGAAATAAAAAGAGAATAGGAGATAAGGGTTTGTGATATGTTTTGAAGGGTCGTGTCAATAGTAAGGGCGATTTAATGTGACTAAGTTGCAAGTACGACCGACCTTGAAAAATAAGTTAACTACCGAATCGTGTAATGGTAATTAGGAGGTCGATATCAACATGGTAAAAAGAATTTGGAAAAGGGCTTGTGATATTAAGGGATGAGTTAGAAGAGGTTGGAAAATCTTGATAGAGTGTCATATTAAGGTACCAACTGAATTGATAAGTATGGATAAATTATGACGAGTCTATAGCTAGAAGAAATAATAGTATGATTGTGACCAGAGTACAGTATGATTGTGACGGATGTGAATGTGTTGACGAGACAGCTAGTGAGATATTAAAGATAGGATTTGTTATATCCCGTTTTTTTGCATAATCGAAAAATTCGAAATAATTGTGAATTATGAGAAAGAAGGCCATGTTTGAATTTTCTTAGTAGTGTGTGGCGACGTGGAAGTTTGAATGTGAAAACACCTAGAGAAGGCCCAAGGGCAAACTTGGAATTTTACAAATTCATTTCGGGAATTACAAAACAAGAATTATAATGATTTGGGCTTGAAAAAAAAATGAAAATTGAGGCCCAATTTTTGGGGTGACTGCCACCCAAGGCCCAACTCAATTTAATTAATTTTGCATGTGCAAATTAATTATATAAGGATGGAGAGTCTTAGAAATTTCAAGAAACTCAAAGAAAAATCAAGAGAAAAAAAAGAAAGGCCATTCGGCCACAAGAGAAAAAGAAAGGAAAAAAAAAGAAGAGAAATTCTAGGAGCTTGAGTGTTCATCCAAAAATCTTGTTCTTCTTGAATTTGTGACAAGCTCAAGGTGCTCTACAAGTTGGTATAATTGGTTTGGCAAGAGACCATCTTTGGTGGCAAGTGAAGAAGTGAGAAAAGGTAAGAATTAGTCCCCTTTTTCATTATGTTATGATGGTTGGTTAATGTTGTAATATGTAGAAATGAGAAGAAACTATGAAAATATGGAAGTTTGCAATGACATAGGTGTTCATGCATGTATAGGATGTGTGTGTGTTTGTACAAATGAGATGTGTTGAATTTTATGTTGTAATCTAGTGTGTTTATGGTGTAATCTATATTGGAAATGAAAGTAGAATGAATTTGATTGAGTTGGAAAAGTTGGAGGTTGGCCGTGAGCCATGGTGAAGGGGAATGGTGATGAATTTTCGTTGTTTAATGTGCTAGCCGTGTAGTTATGATCCTTGTATTGTAAGTATAGGAAAAATGATGTAAGTTTGTATGGAAATGGAATGTGGAAGTTTATGTTGATATAGTATGAATTTATGAAATGATGGGAATGAAGTGTTTAAGGCGTAAAATATGATTAAGGTCGATGAATTTGGATGATGGAAATGTGTTATGAACTTGTATGTTAAAGATTGGAGAATTGAATAAATTGTGGTTTTGTGGAAAGTTTGCATGCTTTGTATATTTTATGTATATCTTGTATATACGTGGTAGAAATGTTATGATATGTTTCCGAATAGAATTGTAATGATCTTGATTAATATGTTGAGATTGAATGGGAAATATGAAGTTGGAAACGGAAATTTTTGTGTTATGTCGGAAAATGGCTAGTTGTGCCATATTGTGCATTTTGTAAAATTTGTTGTTGTTGTTGGATTGTTGGGTTGTTGTTGTTGATATATTAAGCCGAGTTGAGTCTCGGGGGTGTGGTATGTATAGGGAAGTGCTGCCGAAATTTCGGTAGCCAAGTATAAACCAAAGTTGAAATGTTAGCTTTCATGAATAGTAACTGGTAAGAGTGACCATTTGCAGATTTCTGACGAAATTGGAAGTGAAGCCAAGCGAGCATAAAGCGTAATTGAGGTAATGTAAAGCCTTCCTATCTTTTTTTGGCACGTTACGAGCGAGTGTAACAGCTTGGAAGCGAGCCTTGATTGCACTCGCGACTCACAATCCAAGATTGAAAATAGCGCCAAATCATTCGAAGATTGCACCAATTTCCTCCAAATTGACCTATAAGTATGCAACTTCCATAAATGGAGTCGAAACACTCTAAGATGGTTATGGACGACTCCCTAAGGTTTATTATCCACAATTTACGTACTTCACTATGGTTGGGTCCGAGGTGGGCCCACAAACCTTGATACTCCCGCATGGCTTAAATTGGTCTATTTCTGTCCGTTCTTCATGGGTACCTCCTGATTATGTTCCGTCCGTTAACTAATGAGTATTATGTCCGTCTTTCTGAATCGTGAAATTATTCTGACTTCCGGACACTCTGTTCTGATATAATCTGCCTACTCTGATTTGATCTATTTTCTGAACTATTTCAGTTTTATTAAGTCTGTATGTCGGTCTGTATGTATATGGTTTCTCATGGATCCGTTCGTGGATGTCTCGAATGCTTCTTCACCGCGCCCGGGTTCGTAATTCGTGCACTTCACCGCATTGTTCACCGCGTCCCTCGGATGTGCGGGCGGGATCTGTCCGTATCCGATATGATCGACTATGATCCGATTATGTGATATTATGGGGATGGCGGCCGGGATGGCATTTGATCTCACCGTTCGTCCACCGCGTCCCGTACTACGAGTGGCGTTCTGTTACCGCGTCCCTTATTAAAGGGCCGGGATCTGTCTGTATGTGATTGGGATCTGATATCTGATTTGTACGTCTGTATATGATTATGATTCTGCATGCATGATTCTGTCTGTCATACATTTGAGATCTGGTTCTGCCTGAGAGTCTGTCCGTCACACTTCTGTATCTCGGATCTGCATTGTGCCTCCGTTAGCCGCATTTCCTAAATCTGACATATTATGATTCTGTCTGTACGCTCTGTAAGTCTGACTCCGCTTATGATTCTGTCTGTACGCTCTGTAAGTCTGACTCAGCTATGGATCCGATTCTGTCCGTTACGGTTTTACCTATTCGATTCTGATTATGATTATGTATGTTACATTTTCGCTTTACATACTCTAGCACACTTTCGTACCGACCCCACGTTCTACGGGGCCGTGTTACATGCCCACAGTACGGACGCACCGCGTGATACGCCACCGGTCTAGACTTCGCCTCGTTGTTTTGAAGAGCTCCCCCTTTGATCCGGAGGCCGATACTTTTGGTATATATCTTCTCGTTGTTCGTATGTTCCGTATATATGACTATTTGGGTACGGCGGGGCCCGTCCCGTCTTCTCCGATTTTTTTCCGTATGTTAGAGGCATAGACATGTCCGTGGGTTTGTGGCTTGTCACTCTCCGGGTAGGTATGTGCGATATGCGACTTTGTCTGATATAATAGCCCCAACGCTTCGTACATGTGTTCCGTATGTATATATATATATGTATGTTTGTGCGACGCACCTTATATCCGTACGAATTTATGTATGTTTAAATGGAATTAGCCGGCTGGTACGCCTAGTCTGACAGGTAGGTACGTGTGGGTGTCCAGTTAGGACACCAGTCACGGCCCACGGGGCTGGGCCGTGACAGATTGACCAGAAAGGGCAAAAATTTAAGAAGTGTGACACTATAAGGTTGGTTACGAACAGGATATTATGTGAATATAATAGGAATTATTGTGAAAATGAGCAAAGCCTAGCGAGGAAGTGGCTAAAAGGTATGACGTGATTTGTGTGACTCAAGTATGAAGGTGAGTTAGTGGGAAAATAAAAGAAGGAGGAATTTATGAAGTTCTTCTACAGGGAAAGTATAGAATAGAAGTTACGAGATAACGGGAACGATAGCGAGCACAAAAAAAAAGGGAGAGGAAGAGAGAGGAGGAGATGAAAAGAAAGGCAAGTAAGATAACAGTGCAGTAATAGATGGTGACATGTGTAGCCATGAACACGGGTAATATCAGCGATGGAACTGTGACAGGCCAAATCATAGAAAGGTGAATAACGAGGTAAAATGAGTGCTAGGGAATGATGGGTATGATAAGAACAAATAGGGAGGAACAAAATATGCTTTGAAAGTGAGAAAGGGGTTATGTAGGAGTAGTATTTTCTGGAAGATATGGCGGTATTATAAAATTCCTCATGCGCCAAAAAGAAAAGGATAGACATGGACTGGAGGAATACAGCAAAGGGATACTAAAGGAGTACCCAACATAAACGTAATTGAGTGAGTACGAATAGGGAACAAAAAGGGGAATACATAGTTATGAAGTCAAGGGTAGTGCGACGATATGGTGATAAGATGAGATCGTCATTGAGACGAACTAGGTGTGTTCTGAGTGAGTTAGAAGCCTGTGTTGGATATATGGTAAGGGTAAAAAGGCACAAAGCACAAAGGGATACTGCGTGCAGACGACTTTACCTTGGAAATAATGAGATCTTTAAGCGACAAAGACGGTAGTCTTAAGGAACAGACGGTGCAATATAATTTCAGTAAAAGAACAGATGGTGCGACCTAATTTCATTAAAACAAGTAAATGGTATCGGTTGAGATAAAGATACTATTTCAAGAGAACTTTGGACACTTGTCGTTGGAACATAAGTGCCACCTAATTGAGAATTTGGAATGACTACAAGTATTTAATAATTATTGGTTGAAGTAAGAGACCTTTTTTTAATTCGGCGAGAGGTGTGTTATGAGGGCGTTCTGAAATCTGTCCAAACTTCAACTTACTCCAGATTATGTGCTGAAGGTCGTGCGACGAAGTCGACGCGATTATATTAACATTAGAACGTCGTATTTCATCAGAGTCCCAAAGTTAAGCGTGCTGGAGGGGGAGAAATTTTAGGATGGGTGACCCCCTGGGAAGTTTCCTGAAAGTCTTACAAATTCAGACGTAAGGAGTAAATGAGAAGCTAGGTTGATCTAAGAGAAATCAGAGTATACAGAGTGGGCAGGAACCTTAAGAGGTCACGTGGGGCGAGGCGTACTAAACCCGGTGAAATGAAAGAAGGTGCGTTCGGCCTTTAGAAAGTGGGGTAAGTGGTGTGGTGTGTGGAAAATATTTTGTAAACAAGATGGTAGCAATCAGGTATACGTATGTATATGACATCCCATACATGGCTATACTGAATCCCATCAATCGACGTTGCGACATATTGGAAGGCATTAATTAGACAGGGTAATGAAGTTTAGGCGAAAGAAGAAAAAAAATGGCACAAATGCTATAAGGCAAGCTGATGCTGTCTCCACTACAGGTTGAGCTTGGAAAGCTCTAATACAATGATATCTGGAAAAGAAAGAAAGTAAGTAGACAGTAGGTAAGGTGACCAAAATGTCGGAGAGAGCAAAAGAGTAAAACACGGCGCGATTTGAATAGAAATGTGAGGGTAGGCGTATGAGAAAGATAGAGTGTGATGGTATGGAACCAAAGAGGATTGTGTAAAATTGCAGGATAGACTTCCATAAGTGGAACGAAAGAATAATGACCACAACGAAAAATGAGAAGTAAAGGAAAGAAATATTAGGCCGTGCGCGGTGCTAAGAGATTTCTAACCGAAGAATAAGTGCCGAAGGCGACGGATATCTAAAAACTATTGGTGTATTAGGACCCCTTAAGCGGGGGGGGGAGAACATATTGAACTTGAAAGAGGTTATGGCGTTCTTATGCCCCAGAAGGGGAAATTCATTAGCTTGGAACCAGAGTTCGAAATGATCGCCAACACAAGGAAATCGAAAAAACATATATTTGTGTTATGAGAGAATCGTAAGAGGGTAAGAATTTCTGCAGCCCTATACTTTTGAGTTGTATTATAAGATTTGAGAGGTAAAAGTTAAAAGAATAGTTGTGGCAAGAGTCCAAGAATTTAGTTTGAACTCGAATTACGAGTTGCCATAAGTGTAGCGGTACTGTGAGGGGTAGCGAAGGGTGCAGGACCATTTCATGTATACCTAATCATTATACTTACTAGTGACAAGTCATGTTAAGTGAGCACTCGGAGTGTAAAGGCAAATAGTAACATGGATGTAGGGAGTAGTGACGCTAACCATTGAATCGCAAGGAGCTCAGTCGTAGTTAACTCCTGGAGGCCACCCCAGGAGGGATGAGGTCACAAATGAATCACGATTCAGTATGTCACCCTCAGACTGATGGACAGACCGAGCGTACTATTCAAACGCTAAGGAATATGTACTGGTCTGCGTTATTGATTTCAGATATAGCTGAGATGATCTTGTGCCACTTGTTGAGTTCGCTTATAATAATAGCTACCATTCGAGCGTCCAGGTAACCGCGTGAGGTTTTGTACGACAGAAAGAGCAAGTCACAAATTGGCTGATTGAATGTGGACGAAATTAAGTCAATTGAGCCAAATATGATTCGGTAAGTAGTTGACAAAGTGAAACTCATTCTAGACCAGTCATTAGCAACTTCGCAGGCAAGAAGTCATATCTCTGATACTCAATGTCGACACCTAGGTTCCAGGTCGACGATTGGGTATCCTTGGAAGTGTCACCCTTGAAGGGTGCTATGAGATTCGGCAGAAAGGAGAAGCTCAGTCCGAGATGTGTTGGATCTTATCAGATTGTCAGTAAAGTAGGCAAGATTGCCTATAAATTAGACCTACGGTCTGATTTGGGAGCTTGATGCATTCAGTCTCCCACATGTCCATGCTTCACAAATGTGTAGACGACCCTTCCAGAGTATTTTCCTGTGTGACATCCGTGTAACGGAGAGGAATTAGTCTACGAGGAGCGGCCTATAGCCATACTGGATCGTCAAGTGAGAAGATTGCGTACTAAAAACATAATTTCCGTTAAAGTATTGTGGCGGGATAATATCAGGGAAGAGATGAAGAATACGTATTCCTACTTATTTCCTATGTCTTCAGGTAATCTAAATTCCCAGATGGGTTGTGTTGACTGATTAATGAATTGTATGTGACAGCTATAAAAGAGACTCCCCCGAAATGCCTATAAGACCCTATAAGACAAGTTTAACATTCGAGGACGAATGTTCTAAAGGGGGAGAGGATGTTATATCCCGTATTTTGTACATTGGGACAATCCGAAATAACCACGATAAGTTAGGGACAAGACTATTCCGGGATACGAAGTTGAGATTTTTGACGCCCGATTTTATTTTAAGGCATAAGTTGCTTATGATTTCATGGGCATGGAATATTAAGGAAAATTTGGGGTGAAAAGTGAATTATGGAAAGTTATTAAATTTTCATGAAATGGCCAAGTTTGGCCGTGTGGTATGGTGTGGGACCCACCCTTGGTTGGCCAAATTTGACTAGTCAAGCTATGAAGGGTATGTGATTACTTTACAATTGTAGGGGCTAGAAGTGACAAAAATTAATTCTTGAGGGGGCTAAGGTGGCCGGCCAGAGATGTGGGCCATAAGGCCACATGTGTTAATAATATATGCTACTAAAAGATGACAATTAGATCATCTTCTTATCATTTTTCATCCTCTAGAAAGTCGAAGAAACATGGAGAAAAAAATGAAGGCCATATTCGGCCATGAAGAGGAAAGAAGAGGTCTAAAAATATGCCCATCAAGAAATTTATTTCTTCTAGCTTTTCCACTAATTGGAAGGTGCTAAACAACATGGAGTAATTGTTATAGCAAGCAAACCATTCATCTTTACAATTCTCAACTCAAGCCATGTTGAAGAACTAAGTGAAGAAGGTAAGTTTTAACCCTCTTTTCATGTGTTATGAAGGGTTGTGCATGTTGTAGTAAGTGGAAATGGATGAAATTCATGAAAATATGGAGGTTAATGTGTGGCCGTGCATATGTGGTGTTTTGTAGGATGTGCTGAACAAATTTTATTTAGTGTTTTTGGTTGTTGTTGCATGGATTCCATAATGAAAATGATGGTTTAATGATTTAAATGGAAGTTGGAATTGTTTGTAGGGTGTTGTTGAAGATTTAGCCGAGTTGAAATCTCGGGGATGTTGAATTTACAGGGGAAATGCTGCCCAAATTTCTGTAAATGGAGTGCTAGCTAGAATTGGATTTCTAAGAGCTTACGACTAATGTTTGGCGTCTAACGACGTTGTTGTAGATTTTGGGAAGCGAGGCTTAAGTTTGGATGAGCTTAGGAAGCGGACGAGTATGTGAAGCTTACCTTTTCTTTCTTGGCATGTCTTAGTTGTAAGTAGGCTATGACACGAGTCTCGGGTAACTCCGTTCTTAGGATCCGAGCCCGTATACGATTCTTGTTCACTTCGGATGTTAATGTTCTTGATATTGTCAAATTATGGTTCTTAAGTCTTTTATATAGTTGGATTTCAAATGCTGTATAAAGAATGTTGTTTTAAAAGATTCCGTAACTACGAACAGCCGTAACTTTCATAGACGAGCTCGGATCGCTTCGAAACGTTCGTAGGAGATTCCATAATGGATAAGGTCTCCAACTTTCATAGATGGACTTGGATTGGTTTGATACTCGTCCGTGGGCCCCGAGACTTGCCTATCGTCTTAAACTTCGGACGTCGACTACTTGCTTTTCTATCGAGTCTGTAATAGCAGATTATGCCCAATTTCCATAAGCTATTTCATATGATTTGGTACGTATCTCACCGAGTCTAAAGTTGTTGGATATGTTCTCGAGCGACATCGGAAGAAACTTGATTTGACTATCATCTTGGTTTTTAAATGTTGATTCATGTTGAATATTTTATTGAGTCCTTGAAAATGTTTTAAATTGCATATAGTTGCTGTGACCAAATTTCGTGCATTCTTTTATTACCTCCTTCACCGGAGTCCGGTTATGTATACGTGCGCACTATGTTATATTCGGAGTATGATGTGTCCGGTTCGCCGAGCCCTGGCTAGAGGGCCGGGTTCTGAGTATATTTGGCGTTATGCTGTGTTATGGCGTTACGATGTGTTATGATGTGTGATGGGGATACGGAGATATGAAACCTTCTGGTGTGATGATGTGTTATGGCGCCAACGACGGGCGGGCGACCATAGTTCTAAGAGCCCCATGCATGATTTGTGTTTTTATGAGTAAGCATTTTGATATTTTAGATGTTGCATTTAATTTCTGTACTCCTGGTTTTGACTATGATCTTGTTTACTATATTTCATGCTTTGTATACTCGGACATATTCCGTGCCGACCCCGCTTTCAGTGGGCCGCGTTTCATGCCGTGTGAGGTACGGTATACTTATTTGATGATCCACCGGCTTAGGTTCCCGTTCGGCTATCTTGAAGCGCTCCCTTGTTCTCGGGAGCCCATACTTTGGTCGGATGCCGTTACCGCATATATGTATATGTTTATTCACGGGTACGCGGGGCATCCGTCCATCATATGATTCGTTATTATTCTTAGTAGGTCCGTAGACATATATGTGTGGGTTGTGGGTAATCCTTTCGGTTTGTGTCCGTATGATTTGTGTCCGGACGTCCCCCCGTATTATGACGGCCCCCATCGGCTCACGTGTGATGTCGTACGATCGACGGATGCGGTGGGATCCGTACTGTCACATTTGTGACACCTGCTGGGGCGAGGTTTCACTCATTCCGAACGTATATGGTATTTGCTCGCTATAAGTTATCCGTATGTTACTTCTGATTAACGGGTGTGTACGGGTGCCCAGTTCGGGCACTAGTCACGGCCTACGGGGTTGGGTCGTGACAACAACGAGAACACCGAGGTAAAGGTGGCCTTGACTGACCCGAACTCCTATGCATCTGTGAACCTGAAGCCTTGGAGCTCTGACCGGCTCCTGAATACCCTGTGCTATCCAATCTCCTATCCGGAAACCGTGGGGGTGCACTCGCCGGGCCGAGAAGAATACCCCGTGTGCTTGTTGAGGCCGCCCGCCCCCGAAACTCCCCAGAATAACCAGTCGATCTAGCCCTCTCGGGCTGGCCCCTCGTCATGACCTCTGTCGGCCGACGCCCTCTCGTGTCGATCCTCCATCCCACCGTGCATAGACTGCACTCGAGCAATATCCATACAGTGGGAAGCCATTACCATGCGGCTATCAACCAAATAACGATCCGGCCCCCCATCACATATTGATGCATCCTATCGGTCATGCCGCCTACAATAGTGGGTGCATATACGCCAATGAATCAAACTCGAGACTATAATCTCAAAACACTCCCCGCCATTCTCGCTCGGGCGTAGGAATCTATCAACTCCGGCTTGCCGCACCTCTCCGGAGGCGTAGCGGCCCGTGTGAAGGCCAGCACAAACTCGTCCCATACCGTCGAGAAGCATCCTTGCCCCCAGACAACTCCCACGACTCATACTCAATTAACGGCTACATCACGCAACCGATATGAAGCCGACCCGACGGACTTCCGATCTCGAGCTCTAATCATCCTCGGTCGCGTGCATCCGTCGAATAAATACTCCGGGGATCCCTCCGGGCTTTGACCCATGTGGTCCCTCGGGGGGATTACAAGTAAAAAAATCAAGGGCCCTCAAACTATCACGTCGGTCTGTATGGTCACCTCTTAATCCGTGCTGCGGGCTTCTCGCTACTAATCACAGTCGAAGAATCGAACCGCATCTCTCATAGCCCTATCCTCCGCCCTAGGCCGAGGAGCTGGAGGCCTCGGTCCGGAACCCCGGAGCCGGTGGAGCCGCCCTCGGTCCGCACCGCCGCCGCCCTATGCTCCTTTCGATAGCGGCGGTGTAGCGGAAACTCGGCCCGACGGGAGCACAACCCTGAGTGCTTACCGAGTACGGGACCTAGTAACTCTCCGGGCCTGGCTATTCACTCCATTCGCCGGCCGACTTGCCCTCTCCGGGGCTGTCGCTTTCCTTGGAGGCATCACTATAAACATAACAATTCGTTAGGGAGGAGTCATCTGATAATACGGCCTCTATCGCACGATCTAGGATAGCAGGAAGGATAACATCCTAAATGTCTGGCAGCTTCCTCGTTATAGATGTGGTGCACAACACACCAATAAACAAGACTCGATTATTAGACACGATTCGTAGACACTCGAGGATGAGCGCTCGATACAACTTTTTTGTCACGACCCAACCCCGTGGGTTATGACTAGTGCCGTGCCGGACACCCGTACACACCTATTAACCATAATCAGCATACAACCACTTATATACATACACAGGTCAGTCTTCGTCTCAAAATGTCGTATATAAACATATGTATACAAATCGCATATAAGCCGGCAAGGCTATCACAATAACCACAACATCTCAATAAAACATATATGTATACACGCAGCCGACAAGGCTACCACTGCGGATGAGACCGCCCAAAATATAAATCACACAGACATAGCCGAACAATAGCTATTCATAACCCCACAATTCTACG
>NW_026718850.1:0-11184 GCF_029784015.1 Lycium ferocissimum | reverse complement strand
CCAAAAGGGCCTTTTTCCCCAGCCAACTCGCTCATATACTAAGGGGAAATTTCGAGGTGTAACATTAGGCCGGAGATGAGAGAGGATATTCAGGTTGATCCGCTTAGTAGCCGCTCGCCGAATGTGGTAGGGGTCATGTGGGAAAGTCGTGTCGAGTTCGAATCTAATTAATTTAGACCCTCCAATTCTTTAGGATGAAACCAAATGAGGACCCGGAACTTTATAGATGGGATGTTGAGGACATTGGGTATGCATGCTTCGGAACGAGTCGTGGAGTTGGCTTCTTATAGATTAGAGATGCTTGTCGTTCTTTGGTATGAGACTTAGGTGTCATCCGAGGGGTTAGTGCACCTCCACCGGGGTGGTGAAACACCGACATGTTTAAAGGGAATTTCAAAACATAAACGTACTTCAAAGATGATTTCAAAAATAGACATACCTTAATTCCCGTTGAAAACTAGCACACGTATTCTTCCAAGTTCAACAATCGTTCTACAATGGTTATTAATAACAAAGTTTAGAACTTTAACCCATTCCGGGTTTTCCCTATCCTTAATCGAAAACTGGGCTTTTAAAAACCTCTAAACCCTTAAGTGTCTCAAGCATTCAATTGCTTTAAGATCAACTAGACAACAGCTCAAGTAAATTTAAAAATGAACGAGAAATCAATGAGATAAAGGATATGAATTGTCACCCCCCAAAGTCAAGGCCCGAGACCGCCCCCCGACTAACTTACCGAGCACCACATACATTACTTGTCTATTAATCAACGACATACATGCCGACAAGGCCATCTTGCAATAAACTAAATAAAAGGATGAACTTTATTCATCATGCTCAAACATATGCGACTGTAGCATACATATAAAAAGGGACGAGGCCACTAGGCAAAAACCGTAAAAAGAAAACATAAAACGATAAGGCCACACAACGCTATTATTCATAGGACATATGTCAACAAGCTCGGAGGAGTAACAAGATTTTAAAAGGGTTGATAGGGTCCCCTCCATACCAAATATATATATATATATATAAATGGAGTGCGACAATCAATCGCTGAACTTGAGGGATGCACGGAAAGTCCGTCCGTCTACTTAAACTCCCGGGCATGAAACAAAGCGTCCTAACAAGGGACATCGATGAATGAATGACGAGTACGTAAGGCGAAAGAACATATATAAAGGCATCAAACTAAAGACAAACAAGAAAGATTAACTTGAAATTGAACCGCCCCTAGTCCACTTTATCAATATATTTTTTTGTATATCATACCCGGGCGCTCGGGGGGTAATATCATACGATCCCCCTTATAGGCAAAATCATCATCAAAACATAAACTGATCGAGAATACATATAAAATAAAAAACATACTAGTACCCGCGATTATGCTGGGGGAAGTCATATCATATCATATACAGTATATAGAGCACACTAGGCCCTACCCGCCGATTATAGATGGGGTGTGTATTTTATATATATATATATATATATATATTTTTTTTTTTTTTTGAGAGAGACATTAGAATTACTTTTCCGAGTTTTAAGGGAGTAACCTAAGCCTCCGAATAACTTTTGTAGCTAACTCTCTATAAAAGATTTATTATGAACGGGGAAAATGGGACATGACATAATTTTTTGAACATAGCTAGAAAGGAAGAACTTTAAACCCCTTCTAACTTAACGTGAAGAGAGTCTTTTTGGGGGAAGGACGTTTTTTATGTTTGGGTTTATGGATTGCCAAAAAAAAGGAAGAAAAAAGCCTTAACGTACCTTGGGTTCTTTTTTACCAATCCCGCGGCACTCGATCGTATCCCCTGACCTATCAATTCGATAATAGAACTATCAACAACTAAGGAAAGATAATGTCAAAACATTAAGCAAGAAGCTGCAAACATCAACCTACACCCGGACCTTCCTACTTCCCTCAAAATACTCAACGTATCCATACTCGTACCATCGATTCCCCCCTATTTAAACATCATACATGCTACTTCAAAAAAACCCCTCAAACTATAACAATCCATATTTATTTCCCACCGCCGATTCGTAAGCTTTCTTTAACAATTAACCCCGGACTTAAATATACCCAAATACATGTAAGAAAAGATAAATATTACCTCAAAAAACTTAGAACCACATTTAACCCTTTTTCCAACTTGGAACAACTTTCAAATAAACCACAAGAAAAAAAGAGGGCTACGAATCACTAGGAAATAACCCCTCCGGAAAGGAAACGTTTTGGTTTTTATTACTTCAATTCTTATGAAAAAATTGTTTCATATGGCTTTTATGTATATAATTTGCTACTACAAAAAGAAACGACTTTGTTTACCCTTTTTTTAAAAGAAGTCCAACTTAATGAGGTTATTATATATGTTGAGGATATATATCTCAAGAATTCCATGTAACAGGGCCCCACTCATTTTAAGACTTTCCCTTTTAAAGAAATGTCTTAATAAGAAGCCACCAATCTTGCATGTAATTGATAAGGATCAAACTTGTTTCTTTGAAAAGGGCCCATGGGTTTCCCCCATCCCATAGTACTTATCCCTTTCATTCATTATTTAATCCTTTTTTTCACAAATTTTTTAGCATTTTCTCACTTTCGGGTAATTAATTTTCAACTATCATCACGCAATTAAAATTTTAAATAATTTCGGACTTCATCCTTTTATATCCGAGCTTTTTATTTGAATACAGATGCCCAAAAATTCTCCCTGGGTTACTTTCATCTGGCGGTTCACCCCAAGCCCAAAGACCGGGGTATTATATTATAACTTATACTCTTCAATTCGTTTACCCCCTAACCTTCATGACACTTACTCATCACTTGTTAAACATAAAATAAGCACTTATAACTTCAAAGAAATCTTGTTCGCGAGCTTATGTCATCAGCTTAAGACAAACTTGACGTTCGAAAGTACGGGTGTAACGAATTCGGGCTCTTTCCAACACCCCACACACTGTTCAAATACTATGAATCATGACCCAAACCCGCAGGGCCATAAACCTACCCGCATCATTTCCCCTTTGGGCTTGTCACACCCCAACCTTATTAGGGGGGATGGCACCACCCGGGGGGCCCAGCGAACCTCGCCTCTTCCGTACAAAGTCACGCCAAACTTTTTAAATCAAATAAGATAAAAAACATAAAAATTTTACCCCTTTTTCCTGGGCCTTTAAATCGAACAAATCTATAATTATGGGTTTCATTACAAACACGAGACATACCCCGGGAGGGTGACGGACAATCAATACCCACGACGTTCCCCAAATTTCCAACACGACCCGAAATATAACACAACCGACTGGGACCCCGGGAAAATGAGTTTGCCACCCCCCCGGGAACACCTTCTATAAAAACTTACACGGGGAAAACGGGAAAAAAGGGAAAAGGGGGGGTGGGGAAAATGACGGGCGTAAGGTTTTAATCAAAAAAGAACCAAAACCAAAAAAGGGACGCCCAAAAGATAAATACATTACTAAAAAATACCGCGCATTTTCGCAAAAACCCTACCCCCCCTATACCGGAAATTTAAAAAGTAAGTGCGAGACAAAAAATCTTATTTTACAATTACGACGAGTCAAATACTTTCGACGCACCGGGATGTCAATGTCGACGGGGCTTGCAATCCCGGGACAGGTATATATCGTTAAAATAACCAAAATATCAACATCCCCGAAATCGGTGTTTCGACATGCACGATTAAACAGGACGTACGAAAGCCGACGCGGTGAAAATCCGACGAGAGAAATCGATATTCGTAATCAAAATCAAGTAGGAGGCATAATAGGAGAACAAAATCGAGCGGATTTTACAAAATCGCATGAGTGCCCGAATATCAAAATTTTTTTCGATCCGATTAGCATAACATACCATATATTATCATAAGCATACCCGATAGATCCGGCCCCCGGGAGCAGAACCCCCCCCATCGGACGGGGTGAAGAATAACCCACCCTCCCAGCCCCTTTCATGATCATAACATCATAGCATAAACGAGCCCCCCCCCAGGGGACGCTTTTAAAATGCGAAAGAGCACGAAAAAGGCCCGGACGCGGGAATCTTTGGGGATTAGCAAACTTTAAAACCCCCGGGCGCGGAAAAATGCTTTGGAACCCAGGCAAAATATGAGAAACCATATGCACATAAACCACTCGATAATCTCCCTTTACCGAATTCAAAGGCTGAAACAATTTGATTTCTTCCAAATTGATCAAACCGGCGGAAATACGAAACCCCTTTCGGATTTTTAAAGGGCCCCGGATCGTACTAAGAACATTAAGGCTTTAAGCACACTAATTTTAGAATACCACGACGATCATATCCAAATACACATAAAAATACTTATATCCACTATCCCGGGAGTACTCATACCCCTTTATCATACGAATGCTTACCCCAAAATACTTAGATCAATACCTTTTTGGGAATAATACATATCGAATATTCATTTTTGAATACTTATATCGAATATTTACACAATACTTATATCAAAATATTTAAATCGATCTTTTACAAGCATTTATATCGAATACGAACGAGTCAACGAGTTACGAAATTATATCAAATTCGGAACAATAGTCAAAGGGTTCCTTAATTATCTTACAAATAAGACAAAAAAAAATAAATTAAGTCTCGGGGGTGGGGCCCACGGGGCAAGTTAATGAACATAAAAACGGGTCATTATGTGCCATTGGATCATCCTCGAAGATTTAAGGCATTCCGCTTTCATTTTGGGTTTCGGGCGTTTGAACATTTCTTTACAAAAAAAAGTTTTTTGGGTCAATTCCCTTTTAATAAAAAGATAAATATCTGGTTTTTAAGAGTGAGTCATCCCGAGGCTCAAATCATAGCCTATCACATCTAGGACATGCCAAGAGAAAGAAAGGGTAAAACCAATACCTTTTTCCCCTTTCCCCTTTTAAAATTTAAATCGTTCCCCCAAAATCTAAAAGCCCCTTTGATATTAATCATAGGTTTAAGAATTTAGGTTTTAAACCCCACTTGTCTTAATTTTTAAATAAATTCACTTATTTTTCCCCCGAAAGATTTTGAATGACCCTCCCAGATTCTATCTCGGCCAAAAATCCATAGAAAATCCGAGAATGGAACCCCAACAAATCAACAACGCAATACCAACAATCAACCCTTCCCTTAAAAATTAATTCAAAAGACACTCCAAAATTATAGCTCCTTACATAATTCAATAACATTTCCTTTACATATAATTCATACTTTTCACATATTCAAATACTAATCCAAACCATTGACAATATGCAAGAGCATTAAAAACCCCCACAACATTTCAAACGGCCCACCCAACATATACACTACCCAATTCCTCCAAATTTATAAAAAAATTACAAACCATTTTTTCTTCCCAAAATTTTGTAAACACAACAATCTATAACTTTAGCAATATCATTCACTCTTATAATCATAAGGACCATACTAAATCACATTAATTTCTTCCATAATACACAAATGATTTCAACCCCACTCCAATCATTAAATCTTCATTTTTACATCAAAAATTCCCAAAACCCCCCCAAAAATTAAAAACTAAATAAAGTCATTTCATTTATTCTCATAACACCACTATATTCGGCCATACTACACACAATTTCATGAATTTCCCCTTCTCCACATATTTAACATTCATAAATCACCTATAACAAGTAGAGAAAGATTGGATACATACCTTTTCACTCATCTTTTTGACTTGATTAAGGGTTAGAACTTGAAAGAATAGATGTTTTTCTTGCTCCAAAACCACTTATCTTGCAAGGCCCTTTCCCAATTAGTGGGAAATAATTTTAAAAATTTTTTTTTCTCAAGGTTCTTGCTCAATCCTTCATGGCCGAATGGCCTTTGGTATTGTTGTTTTTTTTTTTCCCCTTTCTACTTTTTTTTCCTTTGTGGAGAAAGAGAATTATCTGGGTCTTTCTTCCATTTATTCATATATATTTAAAATTTCCCCATAAAATGGAGGGGCACATGCCCTCTCTAGAAATTTTTTAAAAAATAAATAAAATGACCATTTGTTTTGTTATATAAACTTTGGTCCATTCAAGAATTTTCAATACTTTAAATTTCCCCTTTTGCCCTAGTCTTCCCAATATTACCCGGCCCATTTTGGATTTCTTTTTCCCCTTTTAACCTTTCTCAATTTTCCCCATACCACCAATGCTCAAAATAATATTCCTAAAACTCGTACATTAAAATAATTCTTGAAAATGATCTTGTCCTTAACCCCGACTTTCTCTTTTTTTCCCGAATGTATGAAAAAGAAAAACGCCAGCCTCTTAGGCTTCCAAATCATCAAACGTAGGCTATAGGCTCGCATTACAGTCACTTGACAATCTAGTCTACAAACATCACCCATCCAAAACCTTTTCCCCCTGGACCTTCAATTTACCCTCAAATTCCATGAAATACTTAATAAAAAATAATATGACATGCAAAATCATAAGAAATCAAGTAAAGAAATAAAGATCAATTTTTAGCCTTTTCCACTTTTAAACAGTAATTTTTGGGTTTATGAGAACATCAATAAAAAACGACATAGGTAATAACAAAGAAGCAATAAATAAGGGACCCATACCAATCAAGAACAATCAATCTATACTATCCAATGCCCAAAGCATGGCATTCAAACTGGATTATACAATTAAAATACACAATAACCCATATCATGGCACGGCACCCCATCAAGTGCTCGTCCCCCCAAGACGGGGCCCTTTTTTATTACCCCATTATCCCCCCGTTAATCCAATTAGACCAATAGGGCCCAATTAAGGTCAAAAGTCTCAACATGCTTGACTATGACTTCGATGACACCAAAGCCTTCCTTTTCAGAGCTCGAACGATCAAAATTTATTCAAATCGATAATGTAAAATACGAGCTATCTATCCATATGGCCATATAAAGGATTCGATTTTATATAGTCAACCCAAAACCCCCCCCAAAACCCCCAAAAAGGTCCAAATCATAATTTCATGGGAAAATGGTCCAACAAGGTCAAATTATTACTCCATAAATTTATACAACCTAATGATACCTATATTGA
Organism: Lycium ferocissimum; assembly: GCF_029784015.1. Lineage (NCBI taxonomy): Eukaryota > Viridiplantae > Streptophyta > Magnoliopsida > Solanales > Solanaceae > Lycium > Lycium ferocissimum. Next base: position 4,110 of record NW_026718850.1, on the reverse strand, counting down.
TAAAATATATCCGAGTCCAAAAATATACCCAAAAAGGGGATTTACCCCCGAAGGGAAAATAAAAAATTCAACCCTCAATAAGTTACCCAGATCATAGTCTAGATTTAAAAAATTTAAACCCCAACCCAACTCACATCGATGATCAATTTAAAAATTTCCCCATTCCAACTCAGTTCAAAACCCCTCAAACCCCCAAATCATGATTTCAGGAAAATCCGATAATAAATGATATAATCGTGGAAGTTAGAAGCTTCCCCAATTGATGAATCAGAAAAACCCCTTCCAAATCTTTTAAATCAAGTTAGAGCTAAAAAATAGAAAATGGAAAATAAAGTTCGAACGGGATATTTTACCACGCTGGGGTCCTTACATTCGAAACCCCCCTCGCAAAGCGGACTCCAGTCTCAAAGGGAACTACCAGATCCCCGAGCACATTGAGAACATACCTCATAATTATGAGCTTAACATCTCAATGGGGGAAAAACAAACATTATTAAAATCATCCAACTCTCAAACTTATCCGAACCAAACTCTCCGGGGAACCCCGGATACAAACCAAATATACAACCGCCTAAAACATGCTATGAACTCACTCCGACTCGAAATTTTCAAAAAAAGGTCATCTTTAAATCGGGGTTGAAGGTCAACTCTAATTCTCATTAAATTTTTAACTAAAAATCCAAAAAACCCCCAGTCCTCGGAAAATCAACTACTCAACGTCATAATAAAATTCGGGGCCCAAGGAATGAAAACTTTCAAAAAGGCCATCTACCCCCCTTATTGACTTTGGTCAACCAAACACTTAAGACCTCCAAAAAACCTATTTTCTTACCCAAATCTCATCAAATTTTAGACCCAAAACCTATTCCCCCAAATAAAATATACCACAAAGAAGCTGGAAAAGGGTTAAAATGGGTAAAATAAAAATCCAAACATAACGGGTCACATCATCCCCCACTTTAAAATCATGTTTTCCAAACATAAAGAGAAATGAAATACCCAATTTCCAAAAAGGGGATATCTATCGTGTAAGATCGGCTCCCCGTATTCCCTTAACGAGCCTCCGTTGAACCTTTTAAACAAATTGGGCCCAAATTTTGGGTTTGCTATCTAAAATACATCCCGGGTCCTCCTCAAAAATCAAGTTCGATCAAGCAACACCCAATCCTATTGAAAAAGTGAGAACCATTGAAGATATTGATAGAATCGTTTGGGGGGAGAAGCCAAATAAATTTAGGAAAAAAAAAAAGGATACGAAGAAAAAGGGATGAGAAAAGGGGAAAAAGAAGCCCCAAATTGGGGAATTTTTTGATAAACCAAGATATTAAACTTCCCCCTTTCCCAATCGAATCCGCCCCTAAAAGAACACTACTATTTACACTAAGGCAAGAGATTAAATTGAATCCACAAATAGCAATATTTTCAGAATATGAAGGACAAAAAAGGTTCAAAAACCAACAATGGTTTCCCACTATCATTTTGAAAAAAAACCCCCTAGAATCTACCTAACAATCTATCACTCAATTTAGAGTATCAAAATTTCACCCAAAAATTTTAAGTAATGAAAGAAAGACAAGCTATATATAAAAATAAGTAAAGAAACTAATAGGCAATTCAATGTCCCCCTTTTTAAGAAGGGCCTTATTTGGCTAGTCTTCTTAGTGTAGTCTTACCCAAAAATTTGGCCTTCAAAGGCCAAACACGCCCCTCCTTGCAAATGGCCCTCTAATAAACCTCTGCCCCTTTTTGCAAGCATAACCTTTTTTTGACAAATATCCAACTCAGACCTTGGCCAAGTTTGCACTAGAAACAGAATGCCCCTATTTGCACTTTTGGGCCCACTTTACATTTCTCTTTCTAGTAGTTCTTCCAACCCTCGCCAACCCACCCCCTACACTCATGGGCCTCATTTTTTGGGGCTTGGGGGCCTTTTCCAACACCATCCTTTCACCCAGGGGCCCAGAGTTTTTTCCCCTACGGGCCTTGGAAAATTTTGAAAGAGGGGCCCCCCAATGGATATATCATCCCCCCCTTTTAAAAAAGGTTCATTAAACCCAAACCAAAAAACCCAAGGGAAAGACATATAAAAACATGCCCCTGGGATGATTAAAAAAGGGCAATTAAATATTCAGCGGGGGAAACAATTTTGGGGTCAACCACATATCTATGACAATCTAATTAAAATTTTCAATAGAGGTAAAAAGTTGTTTCCCTCCAAGGTTCATGACAAAAGGGTAGAGAATAAAATCAAAGGATTAAAAAACGTAGAACCCGAATTAGTTATTTGACATGGAAAAAAGTCCAAAAGGGGAATTTCTTTTTCAAACAAGGCTTTCGGGGTAGTGTTTTCAAATAAAAATTTTACCGGATCAAATTAGATTAAACCAGATGGGCAAAGAGCCTTTTTTTACCCTATAAAGTTCCCCAATAAATACCCCCCCATACATGGCATCTCAAATGCAAAAAGAGTAAAGAAAGGTATTATGAAAAAAAACCTCTTCTATGTCATCCTCAAGTGTAACCTCACTACTAGAATCTAGAACAAGATTCAATAGGGTACTATGAAGTTGGGCATAAAAAGTTTCCCCTTTTAGAAAAATCCCTTCCGAACACTTTCCTTCCTAAAAGGGAAAACAATCCTTCAAAGGAAGATCTCCATCCTGGGAAAAAGTGTCATCTTTCCATAAAGGGGGTTTATACTTATAGTCTCCAAAAAAAATTTTTCAACATACCAAACTTCCCATAGGTACTTAATTTTTCCAGATCAATTATATCAACATCATCCAAATTCGGGTCATTAAACAATCCCAAAGGGTTTCCCCAAAAAGTGGGTTTTTATACACACAAATTGATCAACACAAGTAACCCCAACTTTGGGGAAAATTATCTTGCTGGAATCAATTCGGCCCTCACTAGGATCAACTAGGGGGGCACTAACAATTCACAGACAATGTACTAAAACCTATCAAAAGGATTAACACTAGGGGGACACAACTTAACTCAAAAAAAGAGTCAAATAGTCATCAATAAAAAAACAACTGGTTGGGCCATCCTTTTTAACTACTTTTAATTGTCATTAAGACAAGATCATCACAAGGCAAAGACCATTTTGCTCTTTTGGAAAAAACCCTCTTCACCTCTTTCAACAAAGGTCATTCACTTACTTAGAGAGTTAAGATTAGCTATTGTACCAACCGATTAATTTTCCCTTTTCCTTGGGTTTAATTATAGCCCGTATATTTAGTTTTTGGGAAATTTTGGGGCGTCGTAAAATTAGGGAGACCTTCTCAAAATTATTTTAAGAAGGGTTTAAATATTATTTATGACTATTATTAAAGGGGAAAAATTGGGGAAAAGGGTTTAAAGGGGAAAAAGGAAATTTGCAAATGGCATCATGGTAATTTTGCAAAGGCTAAGGGTAAATGGGAATTTAAGATGTTCTAGAAAAAATTTATGGAATGGCCATGTTGGCCGAAAAAGTGCAAAGAGGGGATGCCACTTTTTTGGGGGGGTAAAGGTACATAGGAAGACAATTGTCTTCTTTGTTATTTCGAAATTTCTAAAAAAAGAAAAGAAAAAGATGACAAAAAAAAAGTCATCTTTGCCATGGAAAATAAGAAAATTCTAGAAATAAAAAAAGGGGAAAAAAAAGAAAATCTGGAGGGGGGGGTTTCCCCCCCACATGCAATAGTATATATATATATGAAAGGGGGGATCATATTTTAAGAAGGAAGAAAGAAAGAAAGAAAGAAAGAAAGAAAGAAAGAAAGAAAGAAAGAAAGAAAGAAAAAAAAAGAGAGAGAGAGTCACCCAAAAGGGGGGCCGGGCTACCCTTGAAATTTGGGCATGGAAAAATTATTTTTTTTCTAGTTTCCTACAATTTGGGAAAGGCCCCGTCAACGTGGGAGTTGTTGGAGCGAGAAAAAACCCCTTGTTGTTCCAATTTTCCCAAATTTAGCCGAGGAAGAAATAAATAAGGGGAGATTTAATCTTAATTATATGTTCTTATGATGCTTATAGTTGTAGTGTGTGGAAATGAATAAGAACCATGAAATTGGGGTGTTGTGGTTATGGCCGTGTATATGCCATTTTGGTGTAGAAATGATGAAT
>NW_026718849.1:0-12644 GCF_029784015.1 Lycium ferocissimum | reverse complement strand
AAAGGGGGATTATTGATATTATTATCATTGTTATTACTATTATTGTTATTATTATTAGGCCGGGAAGCGGCCGTCCGTGAGACTATTTTATTTAAATATTTAATTCATGTCGGGGTAACCTAAACTTGCTTTCTGCGTCGTACTTTTACGATGTAATCTAAACTTGCTTCTTGTTGAACTCTCCTATTTAACGCCGGTTGATGCTTTACATATTCGGTACATATTCCGTGCGGCCCCCTTTCTTCGGGGGGAAATCGCGTTTCATGCCCGCAGGTTCAGGGACGCGACCCGGTGACTCAGCTGCTTAGGGAAGGCCGGTGTTGAGAGTCGACCGGCTTCTCTTGCTCGGAGGCCCATTCTGTTTTGGTATAATGTTGTATATATTTGCGGTCATACTCTTTAGAAGTAACAAGCAGAGTAGGAGTCATAGTTCTTGTTTGGCCATGTCGGCCATTATTTTGTTGTACGAAATAGGGGAGGCCCTTTTGGCTCGCCTTGTTTTATGTCGTATGTATCTATATATCATGTTTGAGATATCTCGAGCTACGTGTCGATTTTGGTATTTCATTTACAACTTTCAATTCTTGTTTTTAAAAAAAAAAAAATGAGTTGACGTTTAAGGGTTCGCTTGACTCTGATGAGAGTCGGGTGCCCGTCACGCCCTGACGAAGGTTGGGGTGTGACAACTCATGAAAAATAATTTTTTTCCAAAATTCCAAATTTACCCTTCGTCTTCCTCCATAATTCCACGAAACGTATTTGCGAATTTTCCTTTATGCCCTTGACCTTTCTTAATAATTCCACTTCTAATTACTTCATAAGCCATTCATAGGCTTAACAAAATAAAAATGGGGCCTTGCTTGTCGTCCTCCCGCAATTGTCTTGAATTATCCGATTGCACAAAATGCGGGATATAACAGTGTTGATGCAGCACGGTAGGGTGATAGCTTATGCTTCCCGGCAGCTCAGGAAACATGAAAAGAATTATCCTACTCACGGTTTGGAGCTGGCCGCGGTTATTCTTGCTTTGAAGATGTGGAGACATTATTTATATGGGGTTCACGTTGATATTTATACAGATCATAAGAGCCTCCAGTACATCTTTAAGCAAAAAGAGCTGAACTTGCGACAGCAGAGGTGGTTAGAGTTGCTGAAAGATTATGATGTTGATATTCTCTACCATCCGGGGAAAGCTAATGTTGTACGGATGCACTTAGTCGCAAGTCTATGGGCGACCTAGCGTACGTGCCATCGGATAGGAAAGAAATGGTTCGCGAGATCCATCGGTTGGCCGATCTTGGGGTTCGTTTAGGCCGATTACGAGATGTTGGGGTTTACGTTCGAGGTATTCTTTGAATCCTCTATTACGGAAGAGATTAAGCGACATCAATCTGAGGAACCTATTCTGGCACAGTACAGGGATGAAGCCCCGGCACAGGAGAAGACTCCGTTTGAGATTTCACCTGATGGAGTGTTATTTCACAGGGGCAGATTGTGTGTATCTGACGTTGCAGGGTTGCGGCGACAGGTTATGGGCGAGGCACATTATGCCGATATTCTCGTTCACCCGGTCGACGAAGATGTACCATGATCTTAGATGCTTATATTGGTGGGATGGTATGAAAAGAGATATAGCGAGTTCGTCGCTCGGTGTCCGATTGCCGGCGGTTAAGATTGAGCACCGGGCCCGGTGGGCTATTGCAGGAAATGGAGATACCGACGTGGAAGTGGGAGATCATTAATATGGATTTTATTACAGGTTTACCTCGCACTCCACGGAGGTATGATTCCATTTGGGTCATCGTTGATCGGCTGACGAAATCAGCCCATTTTCTTCCGGTCCGGACCACCTACTCAGCTGAGGATTATGCCAGGCTTTATATCAGGGAGATTGTGCGACATCATGGAGTTCCTTTATCTATTATCTCCAAGCCAGAGGTGCCCGATTCTGACTAATTTACGGAGACCCTTTCGAGCCGTGGATTGGGGACGCGGGTGAGTCTCGGTCGCATTCCATCCCCGGTCAGAACGGACGGAGCCGAGCGCACTATTCGGACATTGGAAGATATGTTGCGAGCCCGTGTTATTGATTTCGAGGCCGGGATGATCATTTGCCGCTTGTTGAATTTGCCTATAATTACAACTACCACTCCAGTATTCAGATGGCACCTTATGAGGCACTGTATGGCAGGAAATATAGGTCACCGATCGGTTGGTTTGATGTTGGGGAGACTGAGTTGCTTGGCCCAGATATAGTCCAGCAGGCCGTGGACAAGTTGAAACTTATTCGAGAGAGATTATTGGCAGCCCAGAGTCGACATAAATCATATGCAGATAATCGCCGTCGACCTTTGGAGTTTCAGATTGGCGATTGGGTTTTCCTGAAAGTGTCACCTATGAAGGGTGTTATGAGATTTGGCAAGAAAGGGAAGCTCAGTCCGAGATATATTGGATCGTACCAGATTGTTCGCACAATAGGCAAGGTTGCCTATGAGTTAGATCTGCCAGCTGATTTGGGAGCGGTACACCGTATTTCATGTTTCTATGCTTCGTAAATGTATTAGTGACCCCTCCGAGTTTTTCACCGTAGATGATATTCAGGTCACGAGAGGAGTTATCTTATGAGGAGCAGCCTATAGCCATATTGGATCGTCGAGGTAAAAGGTTGCGGAACAAAGATATGGCTTCTGTTAAAGTGCTGTGGCGGAATAATAACCGAGAGGAAGTGACCTGGGAAGCTGAAGAGCAGATGAAGAAGAAGTATCCTCATTTATTTTCAGAGCCTACAGGTAATCCAATCCTCTATTTGACTTTGTTGTTTGATAAATGAATTCTTCGTCAGTGAATGTATTGTGGTGATAGTTGAAAAGGAAACTCCCCCAAATTTGTTTGTATGATCCGTAAGGTTAGTCTAACATTCGAGGACGAATGTTCTTAAGGGGGGGAGGATGTTAGAACCCGTATTTTTGTACATTGGAATAATCTGGATTTAATTATGAAAAGTTAAGGACAAAACTATTTCGGGATACAAAGTCGGGATTCTTGACCTTTGATTTTATTTTGAGATATAAGTTGTGCATGAATTTATTGGTATGGAACAATTAGGAAAATTTGGGACCAAAAGTGATAAAATTGGAAGTTGAAAATCATCCACTTTTTCCATGTTGGTCGTGTATAGTGGGAGAGGGACCCCACACAATTTTGTGTCATCTTTTAAGTGATCCAACTCATTAATGTGGGCCAAGGGAAAACAATGCACTTCATATATTAGTTAAAAGATGACCACAAGTCTTCAATTATATTTCCACACTTAGAAAGAAAAAAAAAGCAAAGCAAAGCAGAAAACTCCATTGAGGAGCTCTCGGCCAGCCCATGGAGAATCCACTCCCATTTCTTGTCCTTCTAAAATTATTCCATTGATGTAAACCCACTATATTGAGGTCCCTAAGTATCGTGGAAGCATCGTTGGAGCGATCAACCCATCATTTTTCATCTTGGGAAACCCTAGGCTGTTTGGAAATTGAAGAAAGAAAGGTAAGTTTTGATCTTGTTTTTGTGTTATGAAGGTTGTATGCTTGTTGTAGTATGTTATAATGGAGGAAAATCATGAAATATGGAATGTTGGAAGTGAATTTTGTAAGTGGTGTTTGAGCCGTGTGGGTATGGGTGTGTTGTGTTGTGTTGAGACTATGAATTAATGCCTAGTTAATTTATTATGAGCATTGTAAGGTGAAGAACAATTGAAAATCGTCCATATATGTATATGTGTAGTGTTGGTCGAAATGGGTCACATTATATGACAATGAACGAATGAATGTCGCTTAATGTTTTAGTCGTCGTCGTTGTGAATTCTATGTTGGAAATGAATGTTTATTGACTCAAATTGATATTGTGATTGTTGCGGACTGATTTGGAGATTATTGTACATTTAATGTAATTTGTTTATTGATGATAATAGCATTGTTAGAATGTGAATTGTGGATACAAATCATGATTTGAGAATAAGGAATGTGAAAAGTGGGGATTCTCGGGTTAGGGGCTGTTTTCGGCCAAGTTGGAGAAAAATTTGGATTGTTGGAAATATTGTATGGATTGCTTAGAATGTCTTTAAATATGGTTGGTATGGGTTTGGGTTAGTATGTGAATGTATAAGCGTCGACGTTGGCTTGAATGCAAGTCGTCGAAGTGAATTTATGACGATTGTTGAATGATGGAAAGAGAGCTATTATTGTTGTTTTGCCTTTCGGATTGATTATTAATGTTGCTAGGTTGGTTATTGTTGTTGTTGTTGATTGTTATGGCCGATTTAAATTCTCGGGGTAGCCTATTTACAGGGAAAATGCTGCCCAAATTTCTGTAGAATTAAGGGCGAAATTGGAATTTAAGGCCCAAAAAGTCTCTAGCTAATGTTTGGCATTTTATGGTTTGTTTATAGATCGTGGGCAGCCCGAATCATAGGTTGGATTAGCTTGAGTTTGGATCATTTTGGAGAGCGTTTGAGGTATGTAAAGTAACCTTTCTTTTTGGCATGCCTTAGTTAAAGTAGGCTATGATACGAGCCTCTAGGAAACTCTATTCTCGCAATCCGAGCTTGTCTATGATTCACATGTGTTTCCTTGGTATTCTTGTGCTCATATGCCATAACATTGATCCTTATATCCTTGGAATTCATAATTTGTAAAGATTTCATGAAAGCTGATTCTTGGTTTTAAAGCTTATTCTTTAGCGATTCCAAAAGTTCAAACGCTCACAACTTTCTCAGAAAAGCTCGGATTGCTTTGAAATTTTTCGTAGGAGTTTGTATGATATAGAATGAGTATGTTGTTCATAGGCGGGCTCAGTTCGGGTCTATACTCGTCCGTGGGTCCCGCGACGCCCTTTTATGTGAATTCGATAACTTTGAAACAAAAAGCAATAATTATTATTCCGATTTCGAATATGACTATTTTACTTATCTTCTGGATTTATGATAATGATTTTATGCATATGATGACTCACTACTCCGCTCGTGCCTACTATGATATCGTTCGCCGGTTCCGGCCGGTTCGTTGTCGTGCGCATTATGATGTATTCGGTGTTAGGCGTGTTCATGGTTCACCGAGTTCCTCGCTCGAGGGTCGGTTCCACTTATATTTGGTGTGATGCCGTGTATGGCGATATGATGTGTATGATATGTGACGGAGATTCGGAGATTTGAAACCTTCTCGGTGTTATCTTGTGTTATGGCGCCATCGACAGGCGGGCAACCATATTTCCTGTGCCCTATGCATGATTTATATTTTGAAGTAATATTTTGATATTTTGGAAATGCATTTACTTCCTGTACCTCTATTTCGATTGTGACTCAGATTTGTATACTACATTTTCTGCTTTGCATACTCAGTACATATTTCGTACTGACCCCCTTTCTTCGGGCCGCGTTTCATGCCCGCGAGTACGGACGCACGCTTGGTGATCCACCCATTTAGGACACCCCTTCGCTATTTGGAGTGCTCCCCTCATTCCGAGCTTATACTTTTGGTATATATATTCGTCCGTTGCATTTGTATATATTTGTTCATGGGTACGGCGGGCCCCGTCCCGTCATATGATTCTCGTCTGTCTGTTTAGAGGTCTGTGGACATGTTTTGTGGGTTGTGCCTACTTCCGTACAGTTGTGTTTGTATATGTTGTGTTTGGGCGATTCTATTCGCCGCGGCAGCCTTGTCGGCCCGCATATGTATATATGTTGTTCTGTTGGCCCTGTGTGGCCTTTGTTGGTATTTTCTACGCGCAGGGTTATTTTGGATAGTCCGAAAAATAAAGGAAACTCTGCCAAAAAATTTCTGGAAATTATATTAATTTGGAACACAGCCTTGTCGGCTTCTTTTATATACTTGGATGCGTTTGATATACCTTGTGATAGCGTTTGATAGGTGTGTTTGGGTGCCCAGATCGGGCACTAGTCACGGCCTATGGGGTTGGGTCGTGACAGTATGATGACCCTAACTTCCATGGGCGGTGTCACACCCTTAATCCGATAGGGTGTGATGGGCACCCGACCCTTACCTAGGGCCGAGCGAACCCGCAGACTTTCGTAATACACATAATCATACTGGGCCCGCAGAACGTGTCAAAATGCAGAAGGAAAATTTTTAAAAAAACATCATACTTTTCGTCTTTTTCAAATCAAATAAAATCAGTAGTCATAGCGAATCTGTAACATAATGCTTACCGATATATCACTTACATAGCCGATTACAAAAAAATTCTCGCAAAGATAATGCATAATAATACATCGGCTTACGCGACTCGCTACAAAACCGACGTATCACACACACGACAATCGTCCGCAAAGTCTCTAATAACATCTCGATACCATACAAACGCACTCGTACTCGAAGACTCCGGGGAAATGGAGCTCGCCAATCCAAATGAACGTCCTCCGCTAACATCATCTACTCATCTGTGGGTACCTGCGCGACATCAAATGCAGCCCCCGAAGAAAAGGGGTCAGTACGGAATATGTACTGAGTATGCAAAGCAGGAAATACAGAAATCGGAGTCATAATCGAAGTAAAGTGCACCGAACGCGAGCATAATAAGCCGAATACCAAGGTACTTACATCTGACCTCCAAATCATACATAAGCGGTACAGAAGACAAATAGGATAATCAGAATGTCAAAATGCTTCGCTTTCTCTTGAAAAACATTTCCGCCTCGTATATACGGAAAATCAAACATACCACATGAGCTGACATTAACCGATTGCCGAGGAACGTACGGCCCGATCCATATATAATATAATAATGCCGAGGAACGTACGGCCCGATCCATATATAACATAATAATCATAAACGTACCGTCATATTATCACACCTCATATCACATATCATATTGTATCATCAGATCATCACATATCACATACCACATATACACACATACCGCGGTCAAATATCCAGCGGTCAATATCACACATACACACATACCGCGGCCAGGAACCCAGCGGTAATATCACATATACACATACCGCGGCCAGGAACCCAGCGGTAATATCACATATACACATATACCGCGGCCAGGAACCCAGCGGTAATATCACATATACACATATACCGCGGCCGGAACCCGAATGCAAATGTAACAACGAACGCACGAACGAATCGTGAGTAACCAAATACAAGCTTTAAAATATTTTCAAAGACTTAATAGGTTAATCAAAACGAACCATCGTTTATAAGCCACAACAAAAGAGGTCAAATCCGATTTTCTTTCGAATACCACGGAACATATCAAACCGAACTTCGAAGTCATAGTCACGTATCGGAATCATAAGTATACGAATCAACATTTCAGACTCAACAACCAAATATATAATCATACTCAGGGGTCGAAAAGGTAGTCATATTAAGTGCTTTTCAAAAAGTCGTTAGTACTACACAAAGGAAAGTCGCGGGACCCACGGACAAGCGTCAACCCAATCCGGGCCCGCCTACGAAAATCATAGTCATCCTATGTTATCGAATCATTATTACAAATTCAAAAGATAAGTAAATTGATCGTACTTGAAATCGGAATAATAGTCACATCATATCCTTTAAAAAATCGTCAGAAGTACATAAGGAGAGTCGCGGGACCCACGAATGGGTGTTAACCCGAGCCGGGCCCGCCTATGGAAAACATAGTCATCATACATCATGGAATCATTTTTGAGCATATCAAGGCCATCTGGTTCTGTTTGTGAAAGTTACGGACGTTCGTAGTTTTCGGAATCGTTTAGGAACAAAACTCTTTTTTTTTTTAAAAAAAAAAACCAACTTTTATGCAACTTTTGAAATTTAGCCATACAAAAGACATAAGATCCTTTCGGAACAAACCGTGTACATAGCATTTCAAATCCAATCATATCAAGGACGTACGGATCACAGCTTGACCATATTAAGGATGCCAACATCACAAAGCGAATATGAATCGTAAACATGTTCGGATTTTTCGAATAGAATTACCCCCAAAGCTCATAACATATCATACCTTACTCATATCTAAGACATGCCCAAAAGAAGGAAAGGTAAGCCTTACATACCTTGATTGCTTCCTAAGTTAATCCAAACTCGAGTCTCGGCTTCCCAAAAATCTACAACAACGTCATCACATACCAAACATTAGCCATAAGTACTTAAGAATCCAATCCCAAGCCATCACTTTATTTACGTAAATTTGGGCAAAAGATTGCTATATCCCGTATTTTTGCATAGTTGGGAATTTTGAATAATTGCGACATGTTGGGAAAAATTGGAATAATTATTGACTTGTAGGAAATAAGGTTATGTTTTTGTTCTATTTGACATATGTGTGATATTCATGGAAAATATTGATGCGGAAATGCGGAGGAAGGCCAAGGGCAAAAATCGGAATTTTAGGAATTAGTCCCGTAAATTACAAATAAGATCCATGACAAATTGGGCTAAAAAAAAAAAAGGGAAATAGAGGCCCAATTTACAAGAGGTAGCCGGCCATGGCAAAGGAAATGGCCCAAGCCCATGTCATGAATTGAGTCATGTGATACATAATTAAAAGAGGGCTCATTTCTCATTTTTATTCAAGAAACTTCAAGAAAGAAAAGCTAGAGCCATGAAAGGAGAAAATTCGGCCAACAAGAGGGAAAGAAGAAATTTTTTTTCTAGCTCTCAACTTTGATCCAAAAATCTCTTTCTTCTTGAATTCTTATTAAGTTTAAGACCCTCTTCAACGTGGTATAATTAGTTAAGCAAGGAAACCGCGTTTGTGGCAAGTGGAAGTTTGGAGAAGAAGGTAAGAATTAATTCTTTTTCATGTGTTATGAAGATTTTGTTGGTGTTGTAGAATGTAGGAAAAGCTAGAGTTCATGAAAATATGGAAGTTGCATGATGAACTTAGGCATATGGTCCTGTATGTATGTTGTGGTGTAGACAAAGATGAGCAAATTCTATGTGGTATTCTAGTAGTAGTTGTTGTGAAATTCATATTGGAAATGAGAGTTTAATAATTTTGGTTGATGTTAGAAATGTAAAGGGTGGCCGAATAGATGCATGCATGTGTGGTATGACTTGTATGTAGTCTTTTGCATGGATGGGGATGGTATGATTAGTATGTGAATGTTAACGTAAATCACGTAACTAGAAGATGAAAATATATTGTGAATGTCTATGTTGAAGATTGGGAATTTTGGGTGAACTATGGCTTTAGTGAGACTTTTGTATCATTTGTAGAATAATGTGAATTGCTTTTGAAACGTATTTGAATAATCTTAAATTAGTAGAAGGATATGGAAATGTTGATATTAGCTTGGAATTATGAAGTTGGGATGGAAGTTGTTGCACTATGTTGGAAAAAGACTATTTGTATTAGAAATGCGTTTTCGGTTGATTATTGATATTGTTGATATTGTTGTGGTTGTTGTTGTTGACATTCGGCAGGTTAAATTCTCGGGTGTCATATTTATAGGAAATCTTTATAGAAATTTCAGAGAGACAAATGTGGATTTGAGTTTAAATGCATAAAAGCTTGAAACTTATATTTGGCAACTATGACCAATTGTAGATTTTGAAGCAAACGGGATTTGAGTTTGGGCGAGCGTAAGAAGTGAAAAAGGTATGTAAAGCTATCCATTTTCTTCTTTTGGCATGTCCTAGACATACTAGGTTGAGATTTGAGTCTCGGGGGCAATTCTGCTCATAGAAATCCGAGTTTGATTCTAGACACTATTCATTCAATGTAATTGAACTATAATTCTTATGTTTGTTGGAAAACTATCCGAACGTCCATAATTTGCACAAATGTGACAGAATTGTTTTGAGATTTACATGGATGATTTCATAGAGTCTAATGTTCGTAATTTGTGTCCGCCACCTCGACTCGACCCGAGGTGGGCCCACTAGTCCCGAGACTTCCTTCGTTTGTCTTACTTGGTCCACCTTTGTATGGTATAAAGAGGGGACCTTTGCCTACGCATTTAAGGCTCCGTTTGATTTGTTCTATCAGTTATTTGAGGGCTCCTAAATGTGAGCGACACTAAATCTTCAAAAATGGCTATGAAGTATTTTTCGAAAGTTTGGTAAATTTAAAGGCTCATATCTTTTGTATACTAATTCCGACAGACTCGATACTTATTCCAACCTTCCGAACTCAATAGATATATACGTGTATTTATTGGTCGAGTCATGGGATTTAATGGTGTGTATGCATATGGTTTCCGCACTACTCGCTCGTGCTTATTACTATGATATCATTCGCCGGCTTCCGGCCGGTTTGGATCGTGTGCACTATGATAAATTCGGCAGATGCCGTGTTACGGTTCCCGAGACCTCGCCATAGGCGGGTTCCATTTATGGAGTTATCATGATATGGCTTATGATATGTTTGATGATATGATATGTTGTGTTCGGGGTGTACGGAGATTTGAAACCTTCTGGAGTATGCTGTGTGTGGCACCAGCGTCGGAGTGATGACCACGTTCCTGAGCCTTATGCATGATCTCTGTTTGCATTATGTACATATGTCGTCAGTACAGGTTTGGTATATATATATTGATCTGGTATCCTCTCTCTGTACCTTTCATTTCAGTTATGGTTTGGATTTCTGTATTCTATGCTTTACATACTCAGTACATCCTTCGTACTGACCCCCTTTCTTCGGGGGCTGCGTTTCATGCCCGTAAGAGATTCGTGGTCCGCGCCGTAGGGCTATACATTCGATATCGAGAGTGCCTTTGATCCGAGTCTGTAGGCTATACATTCTCGCTTATCGGAGTGCTCTTTTGATCCGGAGCCCGCATGTTGGTACCTACCTTCTGGGATATTTATGCTTTTGTACATTTGATTATGTGGGGTACGGCGGGGCCCTGTCCCGTCATATGTTCTGTTTCGATTTGTAGAGGCCTGTAGTCATATATGTGGGTGATGGGTCATGTGTGTGTTCGGTTGTCTATGTTCTATGTCTTAATGCGGTCCCGTCTGCTATGATGGCCAACACGGCCCATTTGTCTGTATACGTGTATGTACCTGGCGATGTATATTCCGCCAACCTATCAGATTTGGATGCGGCCTCATTGGCCAGTAAGTTTGTATATGTGCCTATATTCGACGATGTGCATTCCGCCGCCTCTTTTGGCTTTGATATGATATTTTTGTGCACGCGACCGCCTAAGATAATATTTATTTTTAGTTCTGTTTAAAAGGGTAAATATGAAATCTGAGTTAAGCAAAAGTATGACGATTTGGTATGTAAGTCTGTTTGGGGTCTCCAAATAGGGCACCAGTCGCGGCCTACGGGGCTAGGTCGTGACAAAAGTAGTATCGAGCCGTTTGTCCTCGGAATGTCTACGGGCCGTGTCTCGTAGAGTCTTGTTTATCGGTGTGTCGTGCACCACATCTATAAACAGAGGCTACGACATTTAGGGTGTTACCTTTCTTTGGATCTTAGATCGTACGATAGAGCCAGGTAGGAAATGAATTCCTTTTTACTAACCATTGATTTCGGCCAAGGACGGTGTCGACGAGTAATACGTTGATTGATGATATTGGAAGCTATACAGTACACAGGTGAGCAATGGTATGAAAGATGTATGTTGGGAAAGTCATTTGAAGTGTGATTGAAATGTAAAGTTGAAAATCGACAAGGAAAGAAAATAGGAAAATGCCACCGGTGCCATCTGAGTTATGTATGTAAGGTAAGTCCTGACATATTCATGTTTTACTTGAAATTGTTAGCCCTGTGGCTATGCTACGATATGATACGTACGTATATATGTTGGCCCCGTGAGGCATTGTTGGTATTTCCCCGCGTGCGTTTTGGGATAGTAAGAAATACAGAGGAACCTCTGCCCAAATTTTTCCAAAATTATAAAAAGGAAAATGAGATGTACGTTCTTAACATGTCTTGAAAGTCGATACCGATAGAGTAAATCTATTACGTTGGATTAAAAATTTAAGAGATACCCTCCATGTCATTCGTAAGAAGCACCGTCTTTACGTGGGAAACTCTATTTTGAGAAAGTATATATGAGCAGCAAATTTGCAATTTATTTAAACGGACCAAAATACGTTCCGACCACACTTTGCTTTAGAAAAGCCTATGTTGAAGGGCAAAAATGTCTAGCAGTTAAGTATCACCTTATTGGAAAAATACAGGGCATGTGATAAGCAGTCGGGGATTAAATGGATCGCTCACGACCCAAATAATAGTATATATATATATATATATATATATATATACCTACATGGAGGTACTTGTGTTAATTGAGTACTAAGAAGTTCTGCGATGTTTGTCGACTCTAGTTTCCTTCAAGGGGTTGGCCGGGAGAGTCTTTGAAATATTTACCCGCTTTCCGACGACTGGTTGGAGTTGGGAATTTGCAGAATAGAAATTTAAACTTGTGGGTTGTGTGGAATTAGACATATAGACGAAGGTAAGTATTGAGGACTTAGATAAGAGGCGACACGGTACTTATGTGGTCAGAAGAGTGAAAGACTCCTCTCTAGATCGGGGTGGGACCCGCTACGAGAACGTTTTGAAAAGTTGTTAAGACCCCGGCTTATCTTAAATTACATGACAGAGGTCGTGCGGGGTAGTTGATACGATTGTACTGGCTTTAACGCACCTTAATGCATTAAAGTTTTAAGGTTAA